>NC_074668.1:15008513-15058513 GCF_029448725.1 Salvelinus fontinalis
GGAAGCAAATTTCTGCTTGAAAAAGCTAGCCTTGGCTTTTCTAACTGCCTGTGTATACTGGTTTCTAGCTTCCCTGAAAAGTTGCATATCACGGGGGCTGTTCGATGCTAATGCAGAACGCCATAGGATGTTTTTCTGTTGGTTAAGGGCAGTCAGGTCAGGAGAGAACCAAGGGCTATATCTGTTCCTGGTTCTAAATTTCTTGAATGGGGCATGCTTATTCAAGATGGTGAGGAAGGCATTTAAAAAAAATGTCCAAGCATCCTCTACTGACGGGATGAGATCAATATCCTTCCAGGATACCTCGGCCAGGTCGATTAGAAAGGCCTGCTCGCTGAAGTGTTTCAGGGAGCGTTTGACAGTGATGAGTGGAGGTCGTTTGACCGCTGACCCATTACGGATGCAGGCAATGAGGCAGTGATCGCTGAGATCTTGGTTGAAAACAGCAGAGGTGTATTTGGAGGGCAAGTTTGTTAGGATGATATCTATGAGGGTACCCGTGTTTACGGAATTTGGGTGGTACCTGGTAGGTTCATTGATAATTTGTGTGAGATTGAGGGCATCAAGCTTAGATTGTAGGGTGGCTGGGGTGTTAAGCATGTTAAAATTTAGGTCGCCTAGCAGCACGAGCTCTGAAGATAGATGGGGGGCAATCAGTTCACATATAGTGTCCAGAGCACAGCTGGGGGCAGAGGGTGGCCTATAGCAGGCGGCAACGGTGAGAGACTTGTTTTTAGAGAGGTGGATTTTTAAAAGTAGAAGTTCAAATTGTTTGGGAACAGACCTGGATAGTAAAACAGAACTCTGCAGGCAATCTTTGCAATAGATTGCAACACCGCCCCCTTTGGCCGTTCTATCTTGTCTGAAAATCTTGTAGTTGGGGATGAAAATGTCAGAATATTTGGTGGTCTTTCTAAGCCAGGATTCAGACACGGCTAAAACATCCGGGTTGGAAGAGTGTGCTAAAGCAGTGAACAAAACAAACTTAGGGAGGAGGCTTCTAATGTTAACATGCATGAAGCCAAGGCTATTACGGTTACAGAAGTCATCAAAAGAGAGCGCCTGGGGAATAGGAGTGGAGCTAGGTACTGCAGGGCCTGGATTCACCTCTACATCACCAGAGGAACAGAGGAGGAGTAGGATAAGGGTACGGCTAAAAGCTATGAGAATTGGTCGTCTAGGACTTCTAGAGCAGAGAGTAAAAGGAAGTTTCTGGGGGCGATAAAATAGCTTAAAGGAATAATGTACAGACAAAGGTATGGTAGGATGTGAATACAGTGGAGGTAAACCTAGGTATTGAGTGATGATGAGAGAGATATTGTCTCTAGAAACATCATTGAAACCAGGTGATGTCATCGCATATGTGGGTGGTGGAACTGTGAGGTTGGATATGGTATAGTGAGCAGGGCTAGAGGCTCTACAGTGAAATAAGCCAATAAACACTAACCAGAACAGCAATGGACAAGGCATATTTACATTAAGGAGAGGCATGCTTAATCGAGTGATCAATAAGGGTCCAGTGAGTAGAGGTTGGTTGGGGTCACGGCGATCCAGACAGCTGGCCGGGTAGATGGCTATCGGTAGCAAGATAGCATAGTAAAAGTCTATTTGTAGATACCTCGTGCGTTTCCGTCGGTAGGTTAGTGGGGTTCCGTGTGGTAGAGGGGATCAATCCAAATTGGCAAAATAGATATAGTGACCCAAGAAAAAAATAAAATAAATAAATAATAATAATAATTGTTCGATATTCTTATTCAGATAGCAGCCGATGAGACAGCTAACGGTTAGCGGGCCCCAGATGAGCGTTCAGGTAACGTCGGGACGGAGGTGCCAGTTGGATAACTCCCTCGGGCAGATAACGTCGGCAGTCAGTCGTGAAGGCCCGGTGGGGCTCCGTATCTGCAGCAACAGCAAAACAAAAAAACAAAAAAAACGGGTCCGGATAGGTGACTGTAGCCCAGGAATGGCTGATGGAACTCCTCAGCTGGCTAGCTCCGGAATGATTTGAGTTTGCTCCGGGATCGACGTAAGCCAATAGTCACACGGTTTGCAGCTAGCTAGCTGCAAATGTCCAGAGCCTGCGGCTGAAATCCGGGGAAACTGAGAGAAAAAAAAGTCCCGGAATGCTCCGGTCCGAGTCGCGTTGCACAAAAATGCCGGTAGATTATCGAGCTAAAGGAATAGCTGATGACCACAAAACGCGGGCAGCTGAAACACCAACGCTAGCCAGCAGACCGGCTAATTTCTGGGCAGCTACAGATTAGCTTCTGGCTAGCTATCGGATAGCTTCTGGTTAGCTTTCTGGCTAGCTTCTGAATTAGCCCCTGGCTAGCTTCCACGGTGGATTTTCAGATTTGAGGTAAATAATACTTTTTTGTAATTGGTGAAGCGGGTTGCAGGAAAGCTTTTGCAGGAAAGCTTTTGTAGTTGAGTTCTTGGATAATAAAATATATAAAAGATATGCGAAGAAAGGTGCAAATATATATATATACAGGACACGACAATACGAAACAGAAATGACGTCTGAACTGCTAAGCCATCTTGGGGAGCGTATTATGATGAACATTTTGGATGATTTTGTTTGTTTTGGTGTTTGGAAGGTTTTCTTGTGGGGCTGTTCACACACACAACATTTTTTCTTGAGGCAAGTCAAAGTTCGGTAGCCTCTTCGTCTGTGATTGGTCAACAGTACCACTCCTAGCCTTTTCTCAATAGGGGGTGCTGTTTGCACTTTGTAATAATTTCGTTCCCAAATTAAACTGCCTCGTACTCAATTCTTGCTCGTACAATATGCATATTATTATTACTATTGGATAGAAAACACTCTCTAGTTTCTAAAACCGTTTGAATTATATCTGTGAGTAAAACAGAACTCGAGTTGGAGCAATTTTCCTATGAGGAAGTGAGAAATCTGAAATCTGAAATCTAATTTGCATGTATTCTATTGGTTGAGATGCACTGCATACGCCTTCCCCTGGATGTCAGCAAATAGTGAGAATTGAAATGGAGTTGCTAGGCAGATCTGAAGCCTTATAAATGGGCTGGCAACGTGGTGTCCTTTCTTTTTTCCCTTCGCCATGGCGCAAGACAGACCTCAGGATGGCGTTCTGGAAAGCTACCGTTATAGGCCTTAGATATATCCGGCTCTGATTTTATTCGATATAGGTGTTAACCTGTTGGGGATGGGGGCGCTGTTTAGACTATTTATGCTAATGTGGCTAATTTTTTAAACGGCTTCCCACAAAATCCTTGATCGTACAATATGCATATTATTATTATTATTGGATAGAAAACAGTCTATAGTTTCTATAGGAGTTGAAATTTTGTCTCTAAGTGGAACAGAGCCCATTCTACAGCAATTTCCCTGACATGGAGTCAGATTTGAGAAATGTTGGCCACTTTTCTGAAGTCAGTTAACCTGTTGGGGATGGGGGCGCTGTTTAGACTATTTATGCTAATGTGGCTAATTTTTTAAACGGCTTCCCACAAAATCCTTGATCGTACAATATGCATATTATTATTATTATTGGATAGAAAACAGTCTATAGTTTCTATAGGAGTTGAAATTTTGTCTCTAAGTGGAACAGAGCCCATTCTACAGCAATTTCCCTGACATGGAGTCAGATTTGAGAAATGTTGGCCACTTTTCTGAAGTCAGTTAAAAGGGCACTGTCGTTGCTATGACTATACGGACACTTCTTACGTCTTCCCCTGGATGCCTTTACGTGATGACGATTCCAACGGGGTCGATTGCTCGTTCACAGGCCCTACAAATGAAAAAAACCTTTAGCTAGCAAGTCTTTTCTTGCTGCGTAACGCGCGTGGAAGACACCGACCCTCTCCTGTTCCAAGCGTTAGTTTAGCCTGTTATATTTCTCCGGTCATCTTTTCACTCGTTATAGGAGTTACAAACATCATAAAGTAGTTAATTTAAAGCGTTTTATAGCAATTTATATCCGTTTAGTGCGATTTTGGGACATTTATTTTTGCAACGATGTGAAAAGTTGGGCACGCTTTTCAGTTCATCCCGAACGCAGTTGACATTTCCACATGGCAAGAGGACAGCTTTCCACCAAAAGACGATTTCTCCCAAGAAAGGATCCTTTGCCCAAGATACTGATGGAAGAACAGCTCAAGGTAGGACATTTTTATTATGATAAATCGTGTTTCTGTCGAAACATTTTAGTGGCTTAGGACGCCATGTTTTTTGACGTAGCTTCGCTTGGCGCAAACTGTATTGAAAAGTAAGGATAAATTAAAAAATGTAATAACGCAATTGTATTAAGAATTAAATTGTCTATCAATCCCTGTCCACCCTATATTTTTTAGTCACGTTTATGAGTATTTATGTATAAGAGTAGATCACTGTCTAAGTGGCGCAAGGACATTTTCTTTACCAGCTTGTCTACATTTCACATTGTCTAACCATGATTTTGGTGGCTAAATATAAACATTTTCGATCAAACTGTATATGCATGTTGTAATGTGATGTTACAGGAGTGTCATCGGAAGAATTCTGAGAAGGTTAGTGAAAAAATTAATATCTTTTGGCGATGTTGACTTTTATCGCTCACTTTGGCTAGAATCAATGCTGGGCTGCTAATTGCTATGTGCTAAGCTAATATAACGATTTATTGTGTTTTCGCTGTAAGACACTTAGAAAATCTGAAATATTGTCTGTATTCACAGGATCTGTGTCTTTCGATTCGTGTATGCTGTGTATTTTTACGAAATGTTTGATGATTAGTAGTTAGGTAAACACGTTGCTCATTGTAATTATTCTAGTCCATTTGTGATGGTGGGTGCAATTGTAAACTATGCCATATACCTGAAATATGCACTTTTTTCTAACAAAACCTATCCCATACCATAAATATGTTATCAGACTGTCATCTAATGAGTTTTTTTGTTGGTTAGGGGCTATAAATATCTTAGTTTAGCCGAATTGGTGATGGCTACTGGTGTTGGTGGACAAATAAAAGATGGTGGATTATGCTAATGTATTTTTAGGTAATAGATGTACATCTTTACATATTGTGTCTTCCCTGTAAAACATTTTAAAAATCGGATATGTTGACTGGTTTCACAAGATCTGTGTCTTTCATTAGCTGTATTGGACTTTAATGTGTGAAAGTTAAATATTTTAAAAAACATATTTTTTTTGAATTTCGCGGCACTGGTTTTTCAGTGGGGGGGGGGGGAGTGCCGCTAGCGCCACGCTGATCCTAGACAGGTTAAAAGGGCACTGTCGTTGCTATGACTATACGGACACTTCTTACGTCTTCCCCTGGATGCCTTTACGTGATGACGATTCCAACGGGGTCGATTGCTCGTTCACAGGCCCTACAAATGAAAAAAACCTTTAGCTGCGTAACGCGCGTGGAAGACACCGACCCTCTCCTGTTCCAAGCGTTAGTTTAGCCTGTTATATTTCTCCGGTCATCTTTTCACTCGTTATAGGAGTTACAAACATCATAAAGTAGTTAATTTAAAGCGTTTTATAGCAATTTATATCCGTTTAGTGCGATTTTGGGACATTTATTTTTGCAACGATGTGAAAAGTTGGGCACGCTTTTCAGTTCATCCCGAACGCAGTTGACATTTCCACATGGCAAGAGGACAGCTTTCCACCAAAAGACGATTTCTCCCAAGAAAGGATCCTTTGCCCAAGATACTGATGGAAGAACAGCTCAAGGTAGGACATTTTTATTATGATAAATCGTGTTTCTGTCGAAACATTTTAGTGGCTTAGGACGCCATGTTTTTTGACGTAGCTTCGCTTGGCGCAAACTGTATTGAAAAGTAAGGATAAATTAAAAAATGTAATAACGCAATTGTATTAAGAATTAAATTGTCTATCAATCCCTGTCCACCCAATATTTTTTAGTCACGTTTATGAGTATTTATGTATAAGAGTAGATCACTGTCTAAGT
Organism: Salvelinus fontinalis; assembly: GCF_029448725.1. NCBI lineage: Eukaryota > Metazoa > Chordata > Actinopteri > Salmoniformes > Salmonidae > Salvelinus > Salvelinus fontinalis. The sequence continues at coordinate 15,014,447 of NC_074668.1, forward strand.
GGCGCAAGGACAAATTCTGACCAGCTGAGTTACATTTCACATTGTCTAACCATGATTTTGGTGGCTAAATATAAACATTTTCGATCAAACTGTATATGCATGTTGTAATGTGATGTTACAGGAGTGTCATCGGAAGAATTCTGAGAAGGTTAGTGAAAAAATTAATATCTTTTGGCGATGTTGACTTTTATCGCTCACTTTGGCTAGAATCAATGCTGGGCTGCTAATTGCTATGTGCTAAGCTAATATAACGATTTATTGTGTTTTCGCTGTAAGACACTTAGAAAATCTGAAATATTGTCTGTATTCACAGGATCTGTGTCTTTCGATTCGTGTATGCTGTGTATTTTTACGAAATGTTTGATGATTAGTAGTTAGGTAAACACGTTGCTCATTGTAATTATTCTAGTCCATTTGTGATGGTGGGTGCAATTGTAAACTATGAAGTCTACCTGAAATATGCACTTTTTTCTAACAAAACCTATCCCATACCATAAATATGTTATCAGACTGTCATCTAATGAGTTTTTTTGTTGGTTAGGGGCTATAAATATCTTAGTTTAGCCGAATTGGTGATGGCTACTGGTGTTGGTGGACAAATAAAAGATGGTGGATTATGCTAATGTGTTTTTAGGTAATAGATGTACATCTTTACATATTGTGTCTTCCCTGTAAAACATTTTAAAAATCGGAAATGTTGACTGGATTCACAAGATCTGTGTCTTTCATTAGCTGTATTGGACTTTAATGTGTGAAAGTTAAATATTTTAAAAATATATTTTTTTTGAATTTCGCGGCACTGGTTTTTCAGTGGGGGGGGGGGGGGGGTGCCGCTAGCGCCACGCTGATCCTAGACAGGTTAACTTCTTGACACTAGGGGGGCGCCATTTCGACTTTGTAAAAATGAGTTCCCAAATTAAACTGCCTCGTACTCAATTCTTGCTCGTACAATATGCATATTATTATTACTATTGGATAGAAAATACTCTCTAGTTTCTAAAACCGTTTGAATTATTTCTCTGAGTGAAACAGAACTCATTCTGCAGCACATTTCCTGTCAGGGCGTGAGATTTCAGAAATCGATGTCCCTGTTCTAAGGTCAGTTTATAAGTCCCCATGTAAGCTATGGGGCTACATGCACTGCATACGCCTTCCTCTAGATGTCAGCAAGCGGTGAGAATTTGAATGGAGTCGATTGCGCAATCTGGGGCCTTATATAAGACCGTGGAACGGAAGTACCGTCCTTTTCAACGGTGCGCCTGGTGCAAGAAGACATCACAATGGCGTCCTGCAAACGCTTTCGTTTTAGTAGTTCTATATCTCCGGTCATGTTTTTATTCGTTATAGTTGTTAAAGACATCATAAGGTAGTTAATTTAAACCGACTTATAGCAGTTTATAGCAGTTTATTGCGATTTTCCAGGATTTCTTTGTGATGCGCTTTCACTAGTTGGACTAACGTTAGCGGCTAATTCGACAGGACAAGAGGACATCTTTCAGCCAAAAGACGATTGTTCTGAAGAAAAGACACCTTGCCCAAGATTCTGATGGAAGCTCAGCTAATAGTAAGCAGTCTTTATGCTGTTAACCTGTCTAGGATCAGCGTGGCGCTAGCGGCACTCCCCCCCCCCCCCACTGAAAAACCAGTGCCGCGAAATTCAAAAAAAATATTTTTTTAAAATATTTAACTTTCACACATTAAAGTCCAATACAGCTAATGAAAGACACAGATCTTATGAATCCAGTCAACATTTCCGATTTTTAAAATGTTTTACAGGGAAGACACAATATGTAAAGATGTACATCTATTACCTAAAAACACATTAGCATAATCCACCATCTTTTATTTGTCCACCAACACCAGTAGCCATCACCAATTCGGCTAAACTAAGATATTTATAGCCCCTAACCAACAAAAAAACTCATTAGATGACAGTCTGATAACATATTTATGGTATGGGATAGGTTTTGTTAGAAAAAAGTGCATATTTCAGGTATATGGCATAGTTTACAATTGCACCCACCATCACAAATGGACTAGAATAATTACAATGAGCAACGTGTTTACCTAACTACTAATCATCAAACATTTCGTAAAAATACACAGCATACACGAATCGAAAGACACAGATCCTGTGAATACAGACAATATTTCAGATTTTCTAAGTGTCTTACAGCGAAAACACAATAAATCGTTATATTAGCTTAGCACATAGCAATTAGCAGCCCAGCATTGATTCTAGCCAAAGTGAGCGATAAAAGTCAACATCGCCAAAAGATATTAATTTTTTCACTAACCTTCTCAGAATTCTTCCGATGACACTCCTGTAACATCACATTACAACATGCATATACAGTTTGATCGAAAATGTTTATATTTAGCCACCAAAATCATGGTTAGACAATGTGAAATGTAGACAAGCTGGTAAAGAAAACGTCCTTGCGCCACTTAGACAGTGATCTACTCTTATACATAAATACTCATAAACGTGACTAAAAAATATAGGGTGGACAGGGATTGATAGACAATTTAATTCTTAATACAATTGCGTTATTACATTTTTTAATTTATCCTTACTTTTCAATACAGTTTGCGCCAAGCGAAGCTACGTCAAAAAACATGGCGTCCTAAGCCACTAAAATGTTTCGACAGAAACACGATTTATCATAATAAAAATGTCCTACCTTGAGCTGTTCTTCCATCAGTATCTTGGGCAAAGGATCCTTTCTTGGGAGAAATCGTCTTTTGGTGGAAAGCTGTCCTCTTGCCATGTGGAAATGTCAACTACGTTCGGGATGAACTGAAAAGCGTGCCCAACTTTTCACATCGTTGCAAAAATAAATGTCCCAAAATCGCACTAAACGGATATAAATTGCTATAAAACGCTTTAAATTAACTACTTTGTGATGTTTGTAACTCCTATAACGAGTGAAAAGATGACCGGAGAAATATAACAGGCTAAACTAACGCTTGGAACAGGAGAGGGTCGGTGTCTTCCACGCGCGTTACGCAGCAAGAAAAGACTTGCTAGCTAAAGGTTTTTTTCATTTGTAGGGCCTGTGAACGAGCAATCGAGCCCGTTGGAATCGTCATCACGTAAAGGCATCCAGGGGAAGACGTAAGAAGTGTCCGTATAGTCATAGCAACGACAGTGCCCGTTTAAATGACTTCAGAAAAGTGGCCAACGTTTCTCAAATCTGACTCCATGTCAGGGAAATTGCTGTAGAATGGGCTCTGTTCCACTTAGAGACAAAATTTCAACTCCTATAGAAACTATAGACTGTTTTCTATCCAATAATAATAATAATATGCATATTGTACGATCAAGGATTTTGTGGGAAGCCGTTTAAAAAATTAGCCACATTAGCATAAATAGTCTAAACAGCGCCCCCATCCCCAACAGGTTATTAATTCGTACTTATGTTGACAAATGTCAAATAATAATTCCACCATGAATTAAGGTGCGGTCTCGCTTTAGCGCACGCTGTATTGCGCAGTAACGTTAATTTTAAAAATGTAACCCAGCGATTGCATTAAGAACTAATTTGTCTTTCAATTGCTGTCCAACCTGTATTTTTTTAGTCAAGTTTATGAATAGTTTTCGATAAGAATAGGTGCCTTTCCAAGATGGCGCCGGACAGATTGCTTGAGTATTTGGACACTGTTCTCATTGTATAAGCATGATTTGTGCCGCTAAATATGCACATTTTCGAAGAAACTCTATATGCATTGTGTAATATGATGTTACAGGACTGTCATCTGAAGAATTCTGAGAAGGTTAGTGAAAAAATGTATATTTTTTGGTGGTTTATTCGTTATCGCTATTGTTGGCCTTGAATCAATGCTGGTGTGATGTTTGCTATTGTGGTAAGCTAATATAACGTTATATTGTGTTTTCGCTGAAAAACACTTAGAAAATCTGAAATATTGGCTGGATTCACACGATCTTTGTCTTTCATTTGCTGTACGCTGTGTATTTTTCAGAAATGTTTTATGATGAGTAAATAGCTAATACACAATGGTCTCTGTAGTTATTCTAGTTGCTTTGGTGAAAGTTGTGATGGTGGCTGCAATGGTAAACTCTGATTTATACCTGAAATATGCAAATTTTTCTAACAAAACATATGCTATACAATAAATATGTTATCAGACTGTCATCTGATGAAGTTGTTTCTTGGTTAGTGGCTATTTATATCTTTATTTGGTCGAAATTGTGATAGCTACCTATGCAGGAAAAAAATGGTGGGAAAAAAAAGTTGTGTCTTTTGCTATCGTGGTTAGCTAATAGATTTACATATTGTGTCTTCCCTGTAAAACATTTTAAAAATCAGAAATGATGGCTGGATTCACAAGATGTGTATCTTTCATCTGGTGTCTTGGACTTGTGATTTAATGATATTTAGATGCTAGTATTTACTTGTGACGCTATGCTAGGCTATGCTAGTCAGCTTTTTTACTGATGGGGGTGCTCCCGGATCCGGGATTGTGTGCAAGTAGAAGCTAGTAGGAGAGGGAACTATGGACAGGATTCTTCAATGAACCCTTGTGTGGTGTTCGGGGCTGTGGGACCCGTTTTCAATTTTACTCAAATAAAAATGATACAATTCATAATTTTTTCAACCTGAGACTCATTGGCCTTGGCTCATTTTCTGTGAAGAACATATAAAGGAACACATTTTCATTGAGCGCACACTGTGCTATAGCGTGGAAGGAGCGTCTTCCACTATGGAAGATAAAGAATTTTCAGAATATGAGGGTCATGTCTCTGTCAATTCAGAGTCTGACAGTGAGTTGGAAGAAGAGGATGAGATTGACCCTCAGTCAGCCCCAGGACCAGCCCGTCAGCAGCCAGACCCAGGACCAGCCCGTCAGCTACCAGCTCATCAGCCTGCAGGAGGAGAAATATGGATGTCAAAAAATGGTGAAATTGAATGGTCTTCTTGCCCAGGGAATGAGCCACCCCACATGGCTGCCAATGTGATATGGATGCAACCAGGGCCGACGCGGATGGTGGTTACTCATGTGCAGGACATAAAGTCTTCTTTTCCCAGACACCATACAGAAAATCATTCTGGACTGCACTAACTTGGAGGGAAGGTGTGTTTTTAGAGAGAGATGGAAGGAGATGGAACAAACTGATTTACATGCCTACTCATCCTTGCTGGTGTTTTCAGATCCAATGGGGAATCCACAGAATCCATGTGGGATGCAGAAACTGGCAGAGAACCTTTCTGTGCAACAATGTCTCTGGAAAACGTCCACATTATTTCCAGGGTTATCCGCTTCGATAACCAAGACCCCTGGCCAGCTGGGCGGCATTGAGACAAGCTTGCTGCGATCAGGTCACTGTTGGACAAGTAGGTGCGGGAACTTTTTACTTTGCACAAGCTGGGTCAAGAGCTCCTCAAGAGGAATCTGACGACGGTAGGAACAGTACGCAAAACAAGGCAGAGCTCCACCTCATCTGTTGAATGGAACAGGCCAATAAACTCTTCTAAGTTTGTGTTCACGGCAAAACATTTGGTACTCATGAGTACACTATGTAGGGATGGGAGAATCTTTGCCCAGGAACATCAAAAACCAGAAATCATAATGGATTACAATGCCACAAAAGGAGGGGTGGACAATTTAGACAAGCTGGTGACTGGCTATAGCTGCAAAAGAACCTTCAACATCTTGGACATCTCGGCGTACAACGCATTTGTCATCTGGATGGCATTGAACACAGATTGGAACAGACGGTAGCTCCAGAGGAGACGACTCTTTCTCAAGGAGCTGGGAAAGGCATTAGTAAGACCTCAAATCCAGAGCAGGCAACATATCCCAAGGACCCCAGCTTCTAAAGCTATTGTGAGGAGGATTCAGGAGGAGGATGCTGGTGCCCCATCCGCTCGACCCGCAGAACCAACAACTACAATACCAGAAGTAAGTGTGAGTGATGTTGATGCATGTGTGTGTCTGACTCTCCTACCTTGGCCTACTGTAACTACATATGTGAGTGAGTGAGTGAGTGAGTGAGTGAGTGAGTGAGTGAGTGAGTGAGTGAGTGAGATGTTAGTAAAATTTCTGTTTTCATCCTTCTAGATTGCAGCCGGTAGCAACAAGAAGAAGCGCTGTGGACCCAAGAAGGACAGGAAGACTCGGTACACATACATCACGTGCAAGAAATACATTTGCAACACACACAGTAAAACTCTGTCCATCGTGTTGTGTGTAGACCAGCCTTAATGTGTGTTCAATGGAGCTCATTTATCATTTGCATAAAATACTGTATGTAAGATTTGTCCTTCACATTTGTTCAGTTCAAAGCAATAAACATGAATAGTGATGAAAACCTTGTTTCATTTGTGTTTTTCAAGATAAACATGATTTATTCCACCCATGTCTTGATTATAATTTATTTTTAAAAAACAAATAGGGCTTTTATTGATAAATGTGTTCTAATAGAGGGAAATGGCAAATATTAATAATGTATGCTGTCTATATTGCTTGTAATTGATATAAGTCAACATCTAAGTATTAAGTATTTTTACATAAATAGTTGTGGCTGTATTGTTTTAAAAACCCAATAATGTTGTGGGTCCATCAGAGGCGTGAAAATTTGGTGAATAACAAAAACATGAACACCTCACAAGGGTTAAGTGTTTGTTGTCGTTCCATGAGAGACGACTAGTTTTCATGCACGTTTTTTCACTTGAGAAATACTGCACCAAGACATCTTAGTTAGATGTAAAATTGTGAGACACAGACCTCCTCGTCAAAAACTTCAAAATGTATTATAGATTTCTTGATTTATCTAAGATTAGTAAAAAGAGGAGGAAGGGAAGCGCTACTAAGGTACACTATAGTATATTTTGGTAGATAGAAGGTGCTCTTTGGTAAAAGGTGTAAATTGGTCATCAAAAAGAAAGGAGGACCAAGGCACTCTTCATAAATTAATTAAAATGCCTTTATTAGTATGGCATGTTCAATAGAAACAAAGTTGTTTAAAAACCGACGCGTTTCGGCTGCATGGCCTTCGTCAGGGAGTACAGAAAAAAGAGAATACAATGTCCTCTTTTGAAAGTCTTTTCCAATTAGCCCTAATTAGAAGAGGGAGTGGTTACCAAATTGGACACACCTAGTAAGCAATAATATACACATGAAAAGGTAAAATACTGTAGCTATGTTATCATGAGCATACAACTCCAAGCTAGAAGCATCAGAACACCCAGAGAGGCAGTTCCAACCCTACCCATGACTGGGAGAAGATTAACTCTGACTATTTAGAGGAAGTGTATACTGACTATGTTGTTGCTATGGTGTTTCAATAGTGGAAAACAGTAATATTGCCACTTTTCCCTTGTTTTTCAACTGAAAGTATTTTAGGGGAGTATGTGAGCACAGACATTCGCTTCGCCTAGCCGAGTTTTGCTAGAAGCAAACGGAACCTATGTATGAGGATGCCTTTACAGGCCTCACATGTCCCTTTTGACCTAGTTTAGCCTAAAACCACCAACGTTTGGTGTAGTCTACTGTCTGTGTCCAGCTAGCACAGCAAGCACAGTGAGAGCTCCCTTTAGCCTGCTGCTAGCTTGGTCTTTTTGTCTGGTTGAGAGAAGGCCTAACACATTCCCTGGATGCATGCATGACAACATGGCACAGAAATGCAGGCCAGCTTAAGTGGCCAGTGTTCTGTTTCAGAGAGAAAGATGAGAGACCTGGGTCAGTGGTCAGGGGTCACACAAGAAGAGAGGTGATCAACAGAGCAGAGGCAGACAATGTCAGATCTTACAGTATGTGTGGAAACCACTTCCCACTGGGGAAGAATGTATGCCTCAAAAGTTTTGCTCAGATAATAGAAAACCCTATTTCAAGGTTGGTTTTATAGGTTCGGGCCATGTGCCGTCATGCCATGTGCAGCGCAGAAAGGGAATTTAGCATATTGTTTTCACAAAGCACAATGTTCAACATGACACATGGGTGCTGTTGTTATACAGGAGAAAAAGTTATGTTTTCCGGTCGCCACGGTGGAACAGAGAGGATAAGACACAGAGAACACAGCCTGAACAAACAAACCCACTAAAAATACAAACTAGGCATATCCACACATACCCCCTTAATGAGCTATACCATTTTTTAAGAGACTCTACTCACTCCAGCGACTGAGATACCACACACTGATACCTTGAGGAGAAGTGAGATCGGAAGAAAAGAAGAAAAGCACGCTGGAATATGAAAGAAAGAGAAGAGGAAGAGGTGAGAGGATAAATCAAACAGCCCCAGGAGAGAAGAGGGAGGAGAGCAGGAAGAGAGGGAATGTGTTGCTCCTGGCTCATCATATCTCTGAGGAAGATGATAGGAGGGACGGGGTGATGGAGGAATGGAGGGATGGGGGGGTGTCTAAGTGGAGGAGGGTGGGGGTGTGGGAGTTGAGGGGATGCTGTCGCTTCGGGCGAACAAGCGGGTGAGTAAATAGACTCATGGGGGTTGGGGTTGGAAGAGGGTGGGGTGGGGTGGGGTGAGGTCGGGGGAAGGGAGGGATATGTGGGGTGGGCTGAGGTTGGGGGAAGGGAGAGGTAGGTGGGGGGAAGGAGAGAGGTAGGTGGGAGAGGTGGAGGGATGGGAGTGGTAGGTGGGAGAGGGAGAGGTAGGTGGGGGGAAGGGAGAGGTAGGTGGGGGGAAGGGAGAGGTATGTTGGAGAGGTAGAGGGATGGGAAGGGAGTGGTAGGTGGGGGAGGGAGAGGTAGGTGGGGGGAAGGGATAGGTAGGTGGGGGGGAGAGTTAGGTGGGGGAAGGGAGAGGTAGGTGGGGGGAGGGATAGGTAGGTGGGGGGAAGGGAGAGGTAGGTGGGGCGGGTTAGGTGGGGGAAGGGAGAGTTAGGTGGGGGAAGGGAGAGGTAGGTGGGGGGAAGGGAGAGGTAGGTGGGGGAAGGGAGAGGTAAGTGGGGGGAAGGGAGAGGTAGGTTTGGGGAAGGGAGAGATAGGTGGGGGAGGGAGAGGTAGGTGGGGGAAGGGAGAGGTTGGTGGGGGAAGGGAGGGGGAAGTGGGGGGAAGGGAGAGGTAGGTGGGGGAAGGGTGATGTAAGTGGGAGGAAGGAAGAGGTAGGTGGGTGGAAGGGAGAGGTAGGTGGGGGGAGGGAGAGGTAGGTGGGGGAAGGGAGAGGTATGTGGGGGAAGGGAGAGGTAAATGGGGGGGAAGGGAGAGGTTGGTGGGGGGAAGGGTGATGTAAGTGGGAGGAAGGAAGAGGTAGGTGGGTGGAAGGGAGAGGTAGTGGGGGGAGGGAGAGGTAGGTGGGAGGAAGGGAGAGGTAGGGTGTTGGGGATCATTCCACAGAGCCAGTGTTGATGAGGCGGCTCTTCTAGGCACACCATGACATTTCTCTGACATCTCCCACAGTAAGCATTGTAAGAGCCACACCTCCAGAACCTGCTAATGGTATGGGGGCTCTCCAGACTAGACAGGTGGAGCTGCTGGCGGGGAGTCTAGCATACCTGGGAGGATGACGGAGGTATATATATTAATTAGTCGGATTCCATTGCAAAATGTGCGTTTCTATTAGATCAATTCAGGTAGGTCCTTCTCTGTTTCATTCTGTTTACATGTTTGCTTCCGTTTGGTTCCTAGAGTAAACGGTGAACAGTTTCCATTGCAAAAATTTTGCAACAGACTAGATATTTCGCAATTGAATCTGACTAATGAATACTCTCCAGATCTGACCACACACGGCCATGTTCCAACCTAGCCCACTCACAACTTCTAATGTGAAGCATTGACTTCATTAGTCACTACACCAGACAGAGCTGTATGTATTTGAAGGATACTCTGTACACCAAATATGAGAAAGTTTCTTAAATTCTACATTGCTAGTAATGTTCTGCATCGTTTTATTTTGAATAACTACAAATTATGGCTGGAAGATAAGTTAAAACATTGAAAACAAACTATGCACAAATGTTCATACCTTGAGAGTGTCTTCAAGTGGAGCTGACAGCAATTTAGCAACATGAAATCATATTCAAATCTGCTCATATACACCCCCAGGAAGAATGACACTTTTTAAAATACATTTTCTAACAAGCGAGCACTTAGATATGGTAATTTTCACGTTTTGATAAATTCTTAGGCATTTGTGAAAATTCTATAACAATATAGAGTGGGAAAGCGGTGTCGTAGCGTTTGCTGTCATTACATGTGAAGACTGTTATATTATCAAATCAATTCTCTATGTGTAATTATTCCGTGATTAAACAAATCATGGAACAGTAAATAACTAGGAAGTCGGGGCACCACAGGAAAATGTTGTTTATGTATTTGCAATTTCCCGAATATACCTCTTCAGATATTTTATTATCTTATCGATTACAGTCTTCTATTAATGTAGGATTACTTCATCAGTCTCATTCCTGAACGTTGCAAACCCTTGGATATCTGCACGAACCCTAGCATCATTAATCATGAATCAGCGATATACAAATTGGCTTAATTATTTATTTACTAACTAACTAATCAATCACAGAATTACATAAACACACACACAATAGTTAAACATTGGTTACTGACAGGATACAGTGAAAAGTCCATAGTGGGCTAAGCCGATATGATGGCTTAGTAGACAAAGGAAAGCGTTGGGGCCAGCTCAAGGGCGGGAAACTCAGAGTGGACCCCTGTACATACAGTCGATAGCTACACTCATGGAAATGTTAATACTTTGAACAAGAACAACCACTCATTCGAAAATAAATTGCAATTTACATATTTAGGAGTGTATGCCTTAGTTGTACCTCTCTGCGATCGCCGGTCCATCTGCTAGATATTTTGTCAACAGAATGTCTCTGGTTTGTCCACCAGAGATCAAAGTTTTCATAGTTGTAGCTTGTTATAATGGATACTTCAGAGTACCAATTGGTCGTTTGACCGGTTGCGTTTACCAGACGCAAGAACTTAAACAGCTGCAGCCTGAATAAAACACAGCTGGCAAGGAAGTGGTATTCAGAGTGGACTTCTAGTCCGACTCAGGAGACCATCCATCGCTTCCGAGTATCTTACTTGCTCATGTTCAGTCTCTGGATAATAAAGTAGATGAGCTCAGGGCGAGGATCTCCTACAGAGAGACATCAGGGATTGTAACATACTCTGTTTCACAGAAACACTCTTGGAATATACTGTCCTCGTCCGTACAGCTAGCTGGGTTCTCAGTACATCATGCAGACAGGAATAAAGAACTCTCCTTTGGAAGAAGAAAGGCAGGGGTGTATGTTTCATGATTAGCTACTCATGGTGTGATTGTGATGACATACAGAAACTCAAGTCCTTTAGTTCACCCGACATAGAATATCTCCCAATCAAATTCCGACCGTATTACCTCCCAAGAGAATTCTCTTTGGTTATAGTCACATCTATGTTTATCAAGCCGATACCACGAACTACACTGGAATTTATGCAAACTGGAAACCACATATCCTGAGGCAACATTTATTGTAGCTGTGGATTTTAACAAAGCAAATTTGAGGAAAACACTACCGAGGTACTACCAACACATTGACTGTAGTACTCGCGCTGGAAAAACATTGGACCATGAATACACGGATATGTTGAGTTCATCAGGAAGTGTATAGGAGATGTTGTACACACTGTGACTATTAAAACCTACCCAAACCAGAAATCGATAACATCATACAGGAACTCAAGTCCTTCTGTTCACCTGACTTAGAATTCCTCACAATCAAATGTCGACTGCATTATCTACCAAGGGAATTCTGTTCGATCATAATCACAGCCGTATATATTCCCCCCCAAGCAGACACATCGATGGCCCTGAACAAACTTTATTTGACTCTATGTAAACTGGAAACCACATATCCTGAGGCTGCATTCATTGTAGCTGGGGATTTTAACCTGTTGAGGATGGGGGCGCTGTTGTCACTATTTATGCTAATCGTGTAATTTTTGAAACGGCTTCCCACAAAATTCTTGATCGTACAATATGCATATTATTATTATTATTGGATAGAAAACAGTCTATAGTTTCTATAGGTGTTGAAATTTTGTCTCTAAGTGGAACAGAAGTCATTCTACAGCAATTTCCCTGACATGGAGTCAGATTTCAGAAATTTTGGCCCCTGATCTGGAGTCAGTTAAAAGGCCGCAGTTATTGCTATGAGTATACGGACACTGCTTACGTCTTCCCCTGGATGCCTTTACGTGATGACGATTTGAATGGGGTCGATTGCGCGTTCACAGGCACTACAAATTAAAAAAACCTGTAGCTAGGAACTCTTTTCTTGCTGCGTAATGCGCCTGGAGGACATCGACCCGCACTTGTTCCAAGCATTAGTGGAGGGAGTAATATTAATCTGGTCATGTTTCTACTCGTTATGGGAGTTAAAAACATCATAAGGTAGTTAATTTAAAGCGTTTTATAGCAATTTATATCCGTTTAGTGCGATTTTGGGACATTTATTTCTGAAACGCTGTGAATTGCTGGGCACGCTTCCAGTTCATCCCGAACGCAGTTGGCATTTCCACATGGCAAGAGGACAGCTTTCCACCAAAAGACGATTAGACCCAAGAAAGGATCCTTTGCCCAAGATACTGATGGAAGAACAGCTCAAAGTAGGACATTTTTATTATGATAAATCGTGTTTCTGTTGAAAAATGTTAGTGGCTTAGGACGCCATGTTTTTTGACGTAGCTTCGCTTGGCACAAACTGTATTGAAAAGTAAGGATAATTTAAAAAATGTAATTCCGCGATTGTATTAAGAATTAAATTGTCTATCAATCCCTGTCCACCCTATATTTTTTAGTCACGTTTATGAGTATTTATGTATAAGAGTAGATCACTGTCTAATATGGCGCACGGACATTTTCTCACCAGCTGGGCTACATTTCACATTGTCTAACCATGATTTTGGTGGCTAAATATAAACATTTTCGATCAAACTCTATATGGATTGTTAATATGATGTTACAGGAGTGTCATCTGAAGAATTCTGAGAAGGTTAGTGAAAAAATTAATATATTTTGGCGATGTTGACGTTATCGCTCACTTTGGCTAGAATCAATGCTGGGCTGATATGTGCTATGTGCTATGCTAATATAACGATTTATTGTGTTTTCGCTGTAAGACACTTAGAAAATCTGAAATATTGTCTGTATTCACAGGATCTGTGTCTTTCGATTAGTGTATGCTGTGTATTTTTACGAAATGTTTGATGATTAGTAAGTAGGTAAACACGTTGCTCTATGTAGTTTTTCTAGTCCATTTGTGACGGTGGGTGCAATTGTAACCTATGCCATCTACCTGAAATATGCACTTTTTTCTAACAAAACCTATCCCATACCATAAATATGTTATCAGACTGTCATCTGATTAGTTTTTTTCTTGGTTAGGGGCTATAAATATCTTAGTTTAGCCGAATTGGTGATAGCTACTGGTGTTGGTGGACAAATAAAAGATGGTGGATTATGCTAATGTGTTTTTAGGTAATAGATGTACATCTTTACATATTGTGTCTTCCCTGTAAAACATTTTAAAAATCGGACATGTTGGCTGGATTCACAAGATCTGTGTCTTTCATTAGCTGTATTGGACTTTAATGTGTGAAAGTTAAATATTTAAAAAAATATATATTTTTTGAATTTCGCGGCACTGGTTTTTCAGTGGGGGTGGGGGGGGAGTGCCGCTAGCGGCACCCTCATCCTAGACAGGTTAAGAACTAATTTGTATTTCGATTCCTGTCAACCCTGTATTTTTTAGTCAAGTATATGATTAGCTATTGATTAAACTAGATCACTCAAAGATGGCGACCGACATTTCCAGGCTTGTTTTGCTACTATTTTCATTGTATAACCACGTTTTGTTATGGCTAAATATGCACATTTTCGAACAAACTGTATATGTATGTTGTAATATGATGTTACAGGAGTGTCATCTGAAGAATTCTGAGAAGGTTAGTGAAAAAATTTATGTATTTTGGCCATGATACGATATCGCTCTCTTCGGGTAACGTTTGCGTATGTGGTATGCTAATATAACGATTTATTGTGTTTTCGCCGTAAAACACTTAGAAAATCTGAAATGTTGTCTGAATTCACAAGATCTGTGTCTGTCCATTGCTATGTGCTGTGTATTTTTAAGAAATGTTTTATGATGAGTAAATTGGTAATACAAGTTGCTCTCTTTAGTAATTCTAGGAGCTTTGGTGAGATTTGTGATGCTGGCTGCAATGGCAAACTATGATTTATACCTGAAATATGCACATTTTTCTAACAAAACCTATCCTATACCATAAATATGTTATCAGACTGTCATCTGATGAGGTTTTTTCTTGGTTAGTGGCTATCAATATCTTAGTTTAGCAGAATTGGTGATAGCTACTGGTGTTGAGAGAAAATGGTGGACAAAGAAAAATGGTGATTTTTGCTAACGTTGTTAGCTAATAGATTTACATATTGTGTCTTCCCTGTAAAACATTTAAAAAATCTGAAATGGTGGCTTTATTCACAAGATCTGTATCTTTCATCAGGTGTCTTGGACTTGTGATTTAATGATATTTAGATGCTACTATTTAATTGTGACGCTATGCTAGCGATGCTAATCAGTGTGGGGGGGGGGTGCTCCCGGATCCGGGGTAGAGGCTCGTTAGAGGTTAACCCATCTGGACAAGAGGAATACCTATGTGAGAATACTGTTCATCGACTACAGCTCAGCAATTAACACCATAGTACCCTCCAAACTGGGTCTCCACCCCGCCCTGTGCAACTGGGTCCTGGACTTCCTGACGGGCCGCCTCCAGGTGGTGAGGGTAGGTAACAACATCTCCACCCCACTGATCCTCAACACTGGGGCCCCACAAGCCCTCTCCTGTACTCCCTCTTCACCCACGACTGCGTGGCCATGCACGCCTCCAACTCAATCATCAAGATTGCGGACGACACTACAGTGGTAGGCTTGATTACCAACAACGACGAGACGGCCTACAGGGAGGAGGTGAGGGCCCTCAGAGTGTGGTGTCAGGAAAATAACCTCACAATCAACGTCAACAAAACAGATGATTGTGGACTTCAGGAAACAGCAGGGGGAGCGTAGTGGAGAGGGTAGTAAGTTTAAGTTCCTCGGCGTACACATCACGGACAAACTGAA
Source organism: Salvelinus fontinalis (assembly GCF_029448725.1). Taxonomy (NCBI): domain Eukaryota; kingdom Metazoa; phylum Chordata; class Actinopteri; order Salmoniformes; family Salmonidae; genus Salvelinus; species Salvelinus fontinalis. The sequence continues at coordinate 15,029,571 of NC_074668.1, forward strand.
TTGGTACACCCACACAGACAGCGTTGTGAAGAAGGCGCCGCAGCGCCTCTTCAACCTCAGGAGGCTGAAGAAATTCGGCTTGTCACCAAAAGCACTCACAAACTTCTACAGATGCACAATCGAGAGCATCCTGTCGGGGTGTATCACCGCCTGGTACGGTAACTGCTCCGCCCACAACCGTAAGGCTCTCCAGAGGGTAGTGAGGTCTGCACAACGCATCACTGGGGGCAAACTACCTGCCCTCCAGGACACCTACACCACCCGATGTCACAGGAAGGCCATAAAGATAATCAAGGACAACAACCACCCGAGCCACTGCCTTTTCACCCCGCTATCATCCAGAAGGCGAGGTCAGTACAGGTGCATCAAAGCAGGGACCGAGAGACTGAAAAACAGCTTCTATCTCAAGGCCATCAGACTGTTAACCTGTTGAGGACAGAGGGCGCTGTTTTCACTTTGGGGGAAAAACGTGCCCAATTTAAACGGCCTCGTACTCAATTCTTGCTCGTACAATATGCATATTATTATTACTATTGGATAGAAAACACTCTCTAGTTTCTAAAACCGTTTGAATTATATCTGTGAGTAAAACAACTAATTTGGCACAAACTTCCTGACCAGGAAGTGGAAAATCTGAAATCGATGCTCTCTTCTAGGTCCTGCCTATAAATGGGCATGATACGTATTAGTATACATGCACGTCATACACCTTCCCCTGGATGTCAAGAGGCGGTGAGAGAAGAAATGAGGCGTTTATCTTGGTCTGAGATGGAATAAGTCCTCTTGGAATGACGTGTCACCCATTTCCTGTTTTCAGGATGGCGCGAGGTTGGACCTGGAATTGCCTTCTGAAATGCTTTCGTTATAGGCGAGTACTATCTCCGGCTTTGATTTTATTTGATACATGTGACAATATCATCGTAAAGTATGTTTTTTCAAAATAGTTTTATTAGATTTTTGAAATTTATTCGGGACGTTAGGCGTGTTGCGTTGTGTGCCTTTGTTCAGAAAGGAGAGATTTGCGCCACTTGGCTAGTGCGCTTGCTAATTCAAGAGGGAAAAAGGACGTTCTAAATCCAAACAACGATTGTTCTTGACAAAGGACACCTTGTACAACATTCTGATGGAAGATCAGCAAAAGTAGGACCCATTTTATGATACTATTTCATATATCTGTCGAACATGTGAACTAGTCGTTTGCTCTCAGGTTTTGGGTACTCTCTCACCATACCTAAGCTGGATGTCGTAATGAAGTTATTTTTAGAATTCTAACACGGCGATTGCATTAAGAACTAGTGTATCTATCATTTCCTATACAACATGTATTTTTTAGTTATGTTTATGAATAGCTATTTGGTCAGAATATGTGTGTCAGAAAAAGTGTCAGAAAAAAATCCGGACGTTGTGGGAAAAAGTAGCTACGTTAGCACAATGTATAACCACTGATTTCAGCTCTAAATATGCAAATTTTCCAACAAAACATAAGTGTATGTATAACCTGATGTTATAGGACTGTCATCTGATGAACCTTATCAAGGTAAGTCAAAAACTATATATCTTTTACTGGTTTGTTACGATCGCTATCTTTTGCTGCTGGGAAATGGCTTGTGTTTCTGGCTATTGTGGTAAGCTAATATAACGCTATATTGTGTTTTCGCTGTAAAACACTTAATAAATCGGAAATATTGGCTGGAATCACAAGATGCCTGTCTTTCATTTGCTGTACACTATGTATTTTTCAGAAATGTTTTATGATGAGTATTTAGGTATTTGGCGTTGGTGTCTGTAATTATTCTGTCTGCTTTCGGTGCAATTTCTGATTGTAGCTGCAATGTAAACTATGATTTATACCTGAAATATGCACATTTTTCGAACAAAACATAGATTTATTGAATAACATGTTATAAGACTGTCATCTGATGAAATTGTTTGTTGGTTAGTTTGGTTGGTTCTTGGTTAGTTAGGTTGGCTTTGTGCATGCTACCTGTGCTGTGAAAAATGTCTGTCCTTTTTTGTATTTGGTGGTGAGCTAACATAAATATACGTGCTGTTTTCGCTGTAAAACATTTAAAAAATCGGACATGTTGGCTGGATTCACAAGATGTGTACCTTTCATTTGCTGTATTGGACTTGTTAATGTGTCAAAGTTAAATATTTCAAAAAATTACATTTTGAATATAAGCCATTCCCCAGTAGCAAAAGTTAGCGATCGTAACAAACCAGCAAAAGATATATAATTTTTGACTAACCTTGATAATGTCACGTTCCTGACCTATTTATGTTAGTTTGTTATGTGTGTTAGTTGGTCAGGACGTGAGGTTGGGTGGGCATTCTATGTTTTCTGTTTCTGTGTTGGTTTTGGGTTGCCTGGTATGGCTCTTAATTAGAGGCAGGTGTTTGGCGTTCCTCTAATTAAGAGTCATATTTAGGTAGGCGTTGTCACAGTGTTCGTTGTGGGTGATTGTCTTCCGTGTCTGTGTAATTGTTTGCACCATACGGGACTGTTACGGTTTGTTCGGTTTGTGTAGTCTAATTGTCCTATTCGTGCGTTCTTCTTGTTTTATGTGAGTTCGTAGTATAGGTTTGTCTACACCGTTTGTTATTTTTGTTAGTTTATTCAAGTTCGTGTTTTTTCGTTAAATAAAATGTCATTTCACTACGCTGCGCCTTGGTTCCCTCAATACTCCTCCTCTTCCGAAGATGAAGAGGAGGAGGACCGCCGTTACAGAATCACCCACCAAGAATCCAGAACCAAGCAGCGTAATTTGGAGCAACGGGGAAGTATACAGGACTTATGGAGTTGGGAGCAAATATTTAACGGAGAAGGACCATGGGCAAAAGTGAATCACCGTCCATGGGAACAGCTGGAGGCAGCTCGGAGAGTGGAGGAAAAGAGAGAGAGGAACCGGAGTTATGAGGGAACGCGTCTTGCACGGAAGCCCAAAAAGCCCTTGAGTAACACCCAAAAATTTCTTGGGGGGGGCTAAGAGATAGTGGGCCAAGGGCAGGTAGGAGACCTGCGCCCACTTCCCAGGCTTACCGTGGAGAGCGGGAGTACGGGCAGGCGCCGTGTTACGCAGTAGAGCGCACGGTGTCTCCTGTACGAGTGCATAGCCCAGTGCGGGTTATTCCACCTCCCCGCACTGGTAGGGCTAGATTGGGTATTGAGCCAGGTGTCATGAGGCCGGCTCAACGCGTCTGGTCTCCAGTGCGTCTCCTCGGGCCGGCATACCTGGCACCTGCCTTACGCATGGTTTCCCCGGTTCGCCTACATAGGCCGGTGCGGGTTATTCCACCTTCCCGCACTGGTCGGGCAACCGGGAGTATTCAACCAGGTAAGGTTGGGCAGGCTCAATGCTCAAGAGTGCCAGTACGCCTCCACGGTCCGGTATTTCCGGCGCCACCTCCCCGCCCCAGCCTAGTACCTACAGTGCCTACACTACGCACTAGGCTACCAGTGCGTCTCCTGAGCCCAGTTCCTCCTCCACGCACTCTCCCTGTAGTGCGTGTATCCAGTTCGGTGCCTCCAGTTCCAGCACCACGCACTAAGCCTCCTGTGCGTCTCCAGAGCCCTGTACACACTGTATCTTCTCCCCCTACTAATCCTGATGTGCTTGTTCTCAGCCCGGTGTCACCAGTGCCGGTACCACGCACCAGGTATAGAGTGGGCTTTGAGAGTACAGTGTGCCCTGTCCCTGCTCCCCGCACTAGTATGAAGGTGCGTGTCCTTAGCCCGGTGCCTCCAGTTCCGGCACCACGCACCAGGTCTACAGTGCGCCTTATCCGGCCAGAGTCATCCGTCTCACCAGCGCCATCTGAGCCATCCGTCTCACCAGCGCCATCTGAGCCATCCGTCTGCAATGAGCCTGCAAAGCCGCCCGTCTGCCATGAGCCTGCAAAGCCGCCCTTCTGCCATGAGCCTACAGAGCCGTCCGCCAGACAGGAGCCGCTAGAGCCGCCCGCCAGACAGGAGCCTACAGAGCCGCCCGTCAGACAGGATCTGCCAGAGCCGCCAACCAGACAGGATCTGCCAGAGCCGCCAACCAGACAGGATCTGCCAGAGCCGCCAACCAGACAGGATCTGCCAGAGCCGCCAACTAGACAGGATCTGCCAGAGCCGCCAACCAGACAGGATCTGCCAGAGCCGCCAGCCAGCCATGAGCGTCGAGAGCCGTCAGCCTGCCATGAGCGTCGAGAGCCGTCAGCCAGCCATGAGCGTCGAGAGCCGTCAGCCTGCCATGAGCGTCGAGAGCTGTCAGCCTGCCATGAGCGTCGAGAGCCGTCAGCCAGCCATGAGCGTCGAGAGCCGTCAGCCTGCCATGAGCGTCCAGATTCGTCAGTCAGCCAGGAGTTGCCCTTCAGCCAGAAATGGCTATATACCCAGAACTGCCCCTCAGTCCAGAGCTGTCTCTCTGTCCGGAGCTGCCTTTCAGTCCGGAGTTGCCCCTCTATTATGATCTCCCTCTCTATCTTGATCTACCTCTTTATTCTTATCTATCCCTCTGTCTTGATTTATTCCTCTGTCCCGGTGCTGTCCCTGTCATGGATGTTACAAGGAGGATTTTGTGGGATATGGGTGGACATTTTTAGGGGTAGATGGAGGTTGGGATTGACTATGGTGGGGTGGGGACCTCGCCCGGAGCCTGAGCCACCACCGTGGTTAGATGCCCACCCAGACCCTCCCCTAGATTTTGTGCTGGTGCGCCCAGAGTTCGCACCTTATGGGGGGGGTTATGTCACGTTCCTGACCTATTTATGTTAGTTTGTTATGTGTGTTAGTTGGTCAGGACGTGAGGTTGGGTGGGCATTCTATGTTTTCTGTTTCTGTGTTGGTTTTGGGTTGCCTGGTATGGCTCTTAATTAGAGGCAGGTGTTTGGCGTTCCTCTAATTAAGAGTCATATTTAGGTAGGCGTTGTCACAGTGTTCGTTGTGGGTGATTGTCTTCCGTGTCTGTGTAATTGTTTGCACCATACGGGACTGTTACGGTTTGTTCGGTTTGTGTAGTCTAATTGTCCTATTCGTGCATTCTTCTTGTTTTATGTGAGTTCGTCGTATAGGTTTGTATACACCGTTTGTTATTTTTGTTAGTTTATTCAAGTTCGTGTTTTTTCGTTAAATAAAATGTCATTTCACTACGCTGCGCCTTGGTTCCCTCAATACTCCTCCTCTTCCGAAGATGAAGAGGAGGAGGACCGCCGTTACAGATAAGCTTCATCAGATGACAGTCCTATAACATCGGGTTATACATACACTTATGTTTTGTTCGAAAATGTGCATATTTAGAGCTGAAATCAGTGGTTATACATTGTGCTAACGTAGCATCTTTTTCCCACAACGTCCGGACACTTTTTCTGACACACATATTCTGACCAGATAACTATTCATAAACATAATTAAAAAATACATGTTGTATAGGAAATGATAGATACACTAGTTCTTAATGCAATCGCCGTGTTAGAATTCTAAAAATAACTTCATTACGATATGCAGTTTAGGTTATGGCGAGAGAGTACCCAAAACCTGTCCGCAAACGACTAGTTCACATGTACGACAGATATATGAAATAACATCATAAAATGGGTCCTACTTTTGCTGATCTTCCATCAGAATGTTGTACAAGGGGTCCTTTGTCCAGAACAATCGTTGTTTGGTTTTAGAACGGCCTTTTTCCCTCTCGATTTAGCAAGCACACTTGCCAAGTGGCGCGAATCTCTCCATCGTCAACAAACTCAGAGAACGGAGCACGGCAAAACTCCAGAAAAAATGTCAAGAATCTGATTAAACTATATTGAAAAAACATACTTTACGATGATATTGTCACATGTATCAAATAAAATCAAAGCCGGAGATATTAGTCGTCTATAACGACAGCTGTACAGAAGGCAAATCCAGATCCCTTGACGCGCTCTCCAGAAAACAGGAAACTGGTGACACGTCATACAAAGAGCATTTATTCGAGCCCAGATCAAGTTACACACTCCATTTCTTCTCTCACTGCTTGTCGACATCTAGTGGAAGACGTATGAAGTGCATCTAAACAAATAAATATCAAGGACTTTAATAGGCAGGCCCTAGAAGAGAGCATCGATTTCAGATTTTCCACTTCCCTCAGGAAGTTTGCTGCTAAAGGAGTTCTGTTTTACTCACAGATATAATTCAAACGGTTTTAGAAACTAGAGAGTGTTTTCTATCCAATAGTAATAATAATATGCATATTGTACGAGCAAGAATTGAGTACGAGGCCGTTTGAAATCGGCACCTTTTATCCGGCTACTCAATACTGCCCCTGCAGCCCAAACAGGTTAAACTATGCACTTTTATATTTAGATACCCTACATTATTCATCTCATATGTATATACTGTACTCGATACCATCTACTGCATCTTGCCTATGCTGTTCTGTACCATCACTCATTCATATATCTTTATGTACATATTCATTATCCCTTTACACTTGTGTGTATAAGGTCGTAGTTGTGGAATTGTTAGGCTAGATTACTCGTTGGTTATTACTGCATTGTCGGAACTAGAAGCACAAGCATTTCGCTACACTCGCATTAACCTGTTGGGGATGGGGGCGCTGTTTAGACTATTTATGCTAATGTGGCTAATTTTTTAAACGGCTTCCCACAAAATCCTTGATCGTACAATATGCATATTATTATTATTATTGGATAGAAAACAGTCTATAGTTTCTATAGGAGTTGAAATTTTGTCTCTAAGTGGAACAGAGCCCATTCTACAGCAATTTCCCTGACATGGAGTCAGATTTGAGAAACGTTGGCCACTTTTCTGAAGTCATTTAAAAGGGCTCTGTCGTTGCTATGACTACACGGACACTTCTTACGTCTTCCCCTGGATGCCTTTACGTGATGACGATTCCAACGGGCTCGATTGCTCGTTCACAGGCCCTACAAATGAAAAAAACCTTTAGCTAGCAAGTCTTTTCTTGCTGCGTAACGCGCGTGGAAGACACCGACCCTCTCCTGTTCCAAGCGTTAGTTTAGCCTGTTATATTTCTCCGGTCATCTTTTCACTCGTTATAGGAGTTACAAACATCACAAAGTAGTTAATTTAAAGCGTTTTATAGCAATTTATATCCGTTTAGTGCGATTTTGGGACATTTATTTTTGCAACGATGTGAAAAGTTGGGCACGCTTTTCAGTTCATCCCGAACGTAGTTGACATTTCCACATGGCAAGAGGACAGCTTTCCACCAAAAGACGATTTCTCCCAAGAAAGGATCCTTTGCCCAAGATACTGATGGAAGAACAGCTCAAGGTAGGACATTTTTATTATGATAAATCGTGTTTCTGTCGAAACATTTTAGTGGCTTAGGACGCCATGTTTTTTGACGTAGCTTCGCTTGGCGCAAACTGTATTGAAAAGTAAGGATAAATTAAAAAATGTAATAACGCAATTGTATTAAGAATTAAATTGTCTATCAATCCCTGTCCACCCTATATTTTTTAGTCACGTTTATGAGTATTTATGTATAAGAGTAGATCACTGTCTAAGTGGCGCAAGGACGTTTTCTTTACCAGCTTGTCTACATTTCACATTGTCTAACCATGATTTTGGTGGCTAAATATAAACATTTTCGATCAAACTCTATATGCATGTTGTAATGTGATGTTACAGGAGTGTCATCGGAAGAATTCTGAGAAGGTTAGTGAAAAAATTAATATCTTTTGGCGATGTTGACTTTTATCGCTCACTTTGGCTAGAATCAATGCTGGGCTGCTAATTGCTATGTGCTAAGCTAATATAACGATTTATTGTGTTTTCGCTGTAAGACACTTAGAAAATCTGAAATATTGTCTGTATTCACAGGATCTGTGTCTTTCGATTCGTGTATGCTGTGTATTTTTACGAAATGTTTGATGATTAGTAGTTAGGTAAACACGTTGCTCATTGTAATTATTCTAGTCCATTTGTGATGGTGGGTGCAATTGTAAACTATGCCATATACCTGAAATATGCACTTTTTTCTAACAAAACCTATCCCATACCATAAATATGTTATCAGACTGTCATCTAATGAGTTTTTTTGTTGGTTAGGGGCTATAAATATCTTAGTTTAGCCGAATTGGTGATGGCTACTGGTGTTGGTGGACAAATAAAAGATGGTGGATTATGCTAATGTGTTTTTAGGTAATAGATGTACATCTTTACATATTGTGTCTTCCCTGTAAAACATTTTAAAAATCGGAAATGTTGACTGGATTCATAAGATCTGTGTCTTTCATTAGCTGTATTGGACTTTAATGTGTGAAAGTTAAATATTTTAAAAAAATATTTTTTTTGAATTTCGCGGCACTGGTTTTTCAGTGGGGGGGGGGGGGGGTGCCGCTAGCGCCACGCTGATCCTAGACAGGTTAACATCTGCTAACCATGTGTATGTGACAAATAAAATTTGATTTGATTTGAACCGTGGCTAGATGGCAGCATTCACACAAACTGAAAGCGCAAACCACCATATATAACCATGGCAAGGAATATGACCGAATAAAAACAGTGTAGTTATTCCCTTTGTAAGGCAATCAAACAGGCAAAACATCAGTACAGAGACAAAGTGGAGTTGCAATTCACCTGCTCAGACACGAGACGTATGTGGCAGGGTCTACAGACAATCACGGACTACAAGGGAAAACCAGCCACGTCACGGACACCGTTGTCTTGTCTTTGAGGATAACATAGTGCCACCAACGCGATCCCAAACCAAGGACTGTGGGCTCTCCTTCTCTGTGGCCGGCGCGAGTAAGACATTTAAGTGTGTTAACCCTAGCAAGGCTGCCGGCCCAGACTGCATCCTTAGGCCTCGTCCTCAGAGCATGCATAGACCAGCTGGCTGGAGTGTTACGGACATATTCTATCTCTCCCTATCCCCATCTGCTGACCCCACTTGCTTCAAGATGTCCACCATTGTTCCTGAAAGCAAAGGTAACTGAACTGAATGACTATCACCCCGTAGCACTCACTTCTGTCATCATGAAGTGCTTTGAGGAGCTAGTTAAGGATCATACCACCTCTGCCTTACCTGACACCCTAGACCCACTTCAATTTGCTTACCGCCCCAATAGATCCACGGGAGATGCAATCGCCATCGCATTGCACTCTGCCCTATCCCATCTGGGCAAGAGGAGGAATACCTATTTAACTTCTTGCGACTACAAGGGGTGCTGTTTTCTCATTAGCATAATTGCATTACAGATTAAACGGCTTCCTACTAAATTCTTTATCGTACAATATGCATATTATTACTACTATTGGATAGAAAACAGTCTCTAGTTTCTATAGGCGTTGGAATTTTGTCTCTGAGTGGAACAGAACTCATTCTACAGCAATTTCCCTGACATGGAGTCAGATTTCACACATTTTGGCCCCTGATCTGGAGTCAGTTTAAAAGCCACTGTGAACGCTATCAGGATACGGACACTGCTTACGTCTTCCCCTGGATGCCTTTACGTGATGACGCTTTGAATGGTATCGATTGCGCAATCACAGCCACTATAAATGAAAAAAAACCTGTAGGTAGGAACTCTTTTCCAGCTGCGCCGGACGCGCGGTGGACACCGACCTGCTCTTTTTCCAAGCATTAGTGTAGCCAGTAATATTTCTCAGGTCATGTTTTTACTCGTTATAGGAAATAACCTGTCTAGCCGCGGCACCCCCCCCCCACCCCCACTGAAAAGGCAGAGCCGCGAAATTCAAAAAAAATATTTTTTTTAAATATTTAACTTTCACACATTAAAGTCCAATACAGCTAATGAAAGACACAGATCTTGTGAATCCAGCCAACATGTCCGATTTTTAAAATGTTTTACAGGGAAGACACAATATGTAAAGATGTAAATCTATTAGCTAAATACATTAGCATAATCCACCATCTTTTCTTTGTCCACCAACACCAGTAGCTATCACCAATTCGGCTAAACTAAGATATTGATAGCCACTAACCAAGAAAAAAACTCATCAGATGACAGTCTGATAACATATTTATGGTATAGGATAGGTTTTGTTAGAAAAATGTGCATATTTCAGGTAGATGTCATAGTTTACAATTGCACCCACCGTCACAAATGGACTAGAATAATTACATAGAGCAACGTGTTTACCTAATTACTAATCATCAAACATTTCGTAAAAATACACAGCATACACTAATCGAAAGACACAGATCCTGTGAATACAGACAATATTTCAGATTTTCTAAGTGTCTTACAGCGAAAACACAATAAATCGTTATATTAGCATACCACATATGCAAACGTTACCAGAGCATTGATTCTAGCCAAAGAGAGCGATAACGTAAACATCGCCAAAATATATTAATTTTTTCACTAACCTTCTCAGAATTCTTCCGATGACACTCCTGTAGCATCATATTACACAATCCATATACAGTTTGTTCGAAAATGTGCATATTTAGCCACCAAAATCATGGTTAGACAATGACAAAAGTAGCTCAGCTGGTCAGAAAATGTCCTGCACCATATTAGACAATGATCTAGTCTTATACATAAATACTCATAAACTTGACTAAAAAATACAGGGTGGACAGCGATTGATAGACAATTTAATTCTTAATACAATCGCGGAATTACATTTTTTAAATTATCCTTACTTTTCAATACAGTTTGCGCCAAGCGAAGCTACGTCAAACAAGATGGCGTCCTAAGCCATTAACATTTTTCGACAGAAACACGATTTATCATAATAAATTGTTCCTACTTTGAGCTGTTCTTCCATCAGAATCTTGGTTAAAGAATCCTTTCTTGGGTCTAATCGTCTTTTGGTCGAAAGCTGTCCTCTTGCCATGTGGAAATGCCCACTGCGTTCGGCATGAACTGGAAACCTGCCCGGCGCTTCAAAGTGTCTCAGAAAAAAATGTCCCAAAATCGCACTAAACGGGTATAAATTGGTATAAAACGGTTTAAATTAACTACCTTATGATGTTTTTAACTCCTATAACGAGTAGAAACATGACCGGAGAAATATTACTCCCTACACTAATGCTTGGAACAAGTGCGGGTCGGTGGCCACCGCGCGCCTGACGCAGCTGGAAAAGAGTTCCTACCTACAGGTTTTTTTTATTTATAGTGGCTGTGATTGGGCAATCGACACCATTCGAATCGTCATCACGTAAAGGCATCCAGGGGAAGACGTAAGCAGTGTCTGTATGCTCATAGCTATAACAGTGGCCTTTAAACTGACTCCAGATCAGGGGCCAAAATGTGTGAAATCTGACTCCATGTCAGGGAAATTGCTGTAGAATGAGTTCTGTTCCACTCAGAGACAAAATTTCAACGCCTATAGAAACTATAGACTGTTTTCTATCCAATAATAGTAATAATATGCATATTGTACGATAAAGAATTTAGTAGGAAGCCGTTTAAAAAATTACACGATTTACATAAATAGTGACAACAGCACCCCCTAGCCTCAACAGGTTAAAAACATCATAAGGTAGTTAACCTGTCTAGGATCAGCGTGGCGCTAGCGGCACACCCCCCCCCCCCCCCACTGAAAAACCAGTGCCGCGAAATTCAAAAAAAAAATATTTTTAAAATATTTAACTTTCACACATTAAAGTCCAATACAGCTAATGAAAGACACAGATCTTGTGAATCCAGTCAACATGTCCGATTTTTAAAATGTTTTACAGGGAAGACACAATATGTAAAGATGTACATCTATTACCTAAAAACACATTAGCATAATCCACCATCTTTTATTTGTCCACCAACACCAGTAGCCATCACCAATTCGGCTAAACTAAGATATTTATAGCCCCTAACCAACAAAAAAACTCATTAGATGACAGTCTGATAACATATTTATGGTATGGGATAGGTTTTGTTAGAAAAAAGTGCATATTTCAGGTAGATGGCATAGGTTACAATTGCACCCACCGTCACAAATGGAATAGAAAAACTACTTAGAGCAACGTGTTTACCTACTTACTAATCATCAAACATTTCGTAAAAATACACAGCATACACGAATCGAAAGACACAGATCCTGTGAATACAGACAATATTTCAGATTTTCTAAGTGTCTTACAGCGAAAACACAATAAATCGTTATATTAGCATAGCACATAGCACATAGCAGCCCAGCATTGATTCTAGCCAAAGTGAGCGATAAAAGTCAACATCGCCAAAAGATATTAATTTTTTCACTAACCTTCTCAGAATTCTTCCGATGACACTCCTGTAACATCATATTACACAATCCATATAGAGTTTGATCGCAAATGTTTATATTTAGCCACCAAAATCATGGTTAGACAATGTGAAATGTAGACAAGCTGGTCAGAAAATGTCCTTGCGCCACTTAGACAGTGATCTACTCTTATACATAAATACTCATAAACGTGACTAAAAAATATAGGGTGGACAGGGATTGATAGACAATTTAATTCTTAATACAATTGCGGAATTACATTTTTTTATTTATCCTTACTTTTCAATACAGTTTGCGCCAAGCGAAGCTACGTCAAAAAACATGGCGTCCTAAGCCACTAAAATGTTTCGACAGAAACACGATTTATCATAATAAAAATGTCCTACCTTGAGCTGTTCTTCCATCAGTATCTTGGGCAAAGGATCCTTTCTTGGGAGTAATCGTCTTTTGGTGGAAAGCTGTCCTCTTGCCATGTGGAAATGCCAACTGCGTTCGGGATGAACTGAAAAGCGTGCCCAGCTATTCACATCGTTTCAAAAATAAATGTCCCAAAATCGCACTAAACGGATATAAATTGCTATAAAACGCTTTAAATTAACTACCTTATGATGTTTTTAACCTGTTGGGGATGGGGGCGCTGTTTAGACTATTTATGCTAATGTGGCTAATTTTTTAAACGGCTTCCCACAAAATCCTTGATCGTACAATATGCATATTATTATTATTATTGGATAGAAAACAGTCTATAGTTTCTATAGGAGTTGAAATTTTGTCTCTAAGTGGAACAGAGCCCATTCTACAGCAATTTCCCTGACATGGAGTCAGATTTGAGAAATGTTGGCCACTTTTCTGAAGTCAGTTAAAAGGGCACTGTCGTTGCTATGACTATACGGACACTTCTTACGTCTTCCCCTGGATGCCTTTACGTGATGACGATTCCAACGGGGTCGATTGCTCGTTCACAGGCCCTACAAATGAAAAAAACCTTTAGCTAGCAAGTCTTTTCTTGCTGCGTAACGCGCGTGGAAGACACCGACCCTCTCCTGTTCCAAGCGTTAGTTTAGCCTGTTATATTTCTCCGGTCATCTTTTCACTCGTTATAGGAGTTACAAACATCATAAAGTAGTTAATTTAAAGCGTTTTATAGCAATTTATATCCGTTTAGTGCGATTTTGGGACATTTATTTTTGCAACGATGTGAAAAGTTGGGCACGCTTTTCAGTTCATCCCGAACGCAGTTGACATTTCCACATGGCAAGAGGACAGCTTTCCACCAAAAGACGATTTCTCCCAAGAAAGGATCCTTTGCCCAAGATACTGATGGAAGAACAGCTCAAGGTAGGACATTTTTATTATGATAAATCGTGTTTCTGTCGAAACATTTTAGTGGCTTAGGACGCCATGTTTTTTGACGTAGCTTCGCTTGGCGCAAACTGTATTGAAAAGTAAGGATAAATAAAAAAATGTAATTCCGCAATTGTATTAAGAATTAAATTGTCTATCAATCCCTGTCCACCCTATATTTTTTAGTCACGTTTATGAGTATTTATGTATAAGAGTAGATCACTGTCTAAGTGGCGCAAGGACAAATTCTGACCAGCTGAGTTACATTTCACATTGTCTAACCATGATTTTGGTGGCTAAATATAAACATTTTCGATCAAACTGTATATGCATGTTGTAATGTGATGTTACAGGAGTGTCATCGGAAGAATTCTGAGAAGGTTAGTGAAAAAATTAATATCTTTTGGCGATGTTGACTTTTATCGCTCACTTTGGCTAGAATCAATGCTGGGCTGCTAATTGCTATGTGCTAAGCTAATATAACGATTTATTGTGTTTTCGCTGTAAGACACTTAGAAAATCTGAAATATTGTCTGTATTCACAGGATCTGTGTCTTTCGATTCGTGTATGCTGTGTATTTTTACGAAATGTTTGATGATTAGTAGTTAGGTAAACACGTTGCTCATTGTAATTATTCTAGTCCATTTGTGATAGTGGGTGCAATTGTAAACTATGAAGTCTACCTGAAATATGCACTTTTTTCTAACAAAACCTATCCCATACCATAAATATGTTATCAGACTGTCATCTAATGAGTTTTTTTGTTGGTTAGGGGCTATAAATATCTTAGTTTAGCCGAATTGGTGATGGCTACTGGTGTTGGTGGACAAATAAAAGATGGTGGATTATGCTAATGTGTTTTTAGGTAATAGATGTACATCTTTACATATTGTGTCTTCCCTGTAAAACATTTTAAAAATCGGAAATGTTGACTGGATTCACAAGATCTGTGTCTTTCATTAGCTGTATTGGACTTTAATGTGTGAAAGTTAAATATTTTAAAAATATATTTTTTTTGAATTTCGCGGCACTGGTTTTTCAGTGGGGGGGGGGGGGGTGCCGCTAGCGCCACGCTGATCCTAGACAGGTTAACTCCTATAACGAGTGAAAAGATAACCGGAGAAATATAACAGGCTAAACTAACGCTTGGAACAGGAGAGGGTCGGTGTCCAGCACGCGCGTTACGCACCAAGGAAAGACTTGCTAGCTACAGGGTTTTTTAATTTATAGGGCCTGTGAACGCGCAATCGACCCCATTGGAATCGTCATCACGTAAAGGCATCCAGGGGAAGACGTAAGAAGTGTCCGTATAGTCATAGCAATAACAGTGCCCTTTTAACTGACTTCAGAACAGTGGCCAACATTTCTGAAATCTGACTCCATGTCAGGGAAATTGCTGTAGAATGGGCTCTGTTCCACTTAGAGACAAAATTTCAACTCCTATAGAAACTATAGACTGTTTTCTATCCAATAATAATAATAATATGCATATTGTACGATCAAGGATTTTGTGGGAAGCCGTTTCAAAAATTACCCAATTAGCATAAATAGTCTAAACAGCGCCCCCATCCCCAACAGGTTAATTTAAACCGTTTATAGCAATTTATATCCGTTTAGTGCGCATTTTGGGACATTTATTTCTGAGACACTTTGAAGAGCCGGGCAGGTTTCCAGTTCATGCCGAACGCAGTTGGCATTTCCACATGGCAAGAGGACAGGTTTCGACCAAAAGACGATTAGACCCAAGAAAGGATGCTTTGCCCAAGATTCTGATGGAAGAACAGCTCAAAGTAGGAACAATTTATTATGATAAATCGTGTTTCTGTCGAAAAATGTTAATCGCTTATGACGCCATCTTGTTAGACGTAGCTTCGCTTGGCGCAAACTGTATTGAAAAGTAAGGATAATTTAAAAAATGTAAATCAGCGATTGTATTAAGAATTAAATTGTCTATCAATCGCTGTCCACCCTATATTTTTTAGTCACGTTTATGAGTATTTATGTATACGACTAGATCACTGTCTAATATGGCGCACGACATTGTCTGACCAGCTGGGCAACTTTTGTCGTTGTCTAACCATGATTTTGGTGGCTAAATATGCACATTTTCGAACAAACTGTATATGTATGTTGTAATATGATGTTACAGGAGTGTCATCGGAAGAATTCTGAGAAGGTTAGTGAAAAAATTAATATATTTTGGCGATGTTTACGTTATCGCTCTCTTTGGCTAGAATCAATGCTGGGGTAATGTTTGCACATGTGCTATGCTAATATAACGATTTATTGTGTTTTCGCTGTAAGACACTTAGAAAATCTGAAATATTGTCTGTATTCACAGGATCTGTGTCTTTCGATTAGTGTATGCTGTGTATTTTTACGAAATGTTTGATGATTAGTAATTAGGTAAACACGTTGCTCTATGTATTTATTCTAGTCCATTTGTGACGGTGGGTGCAATTGTAAACTATGATATCTACCTGAAATATGCACATTTTTCTAACAAAACCTATCCTATACCATAAATATGTTATCAGACTGTCATCTGATGAGGTTTTTTCTTGGTTAGTGGCTATCAATATCTTAGTTTAGCCGAATTGGTGATAGCACCTGATGGAGTAAGAAACTGATGGAGTTAGAAAAGTGGTGTCTTTTGCTAACGTGGTTAGCGAATAGATTTACATATTTTGTCTTCCCTGTAAAACATTTAAAAAATCTGAAATGGTGGCTTTATTCACAAGATCTGTATCTTTCATTAGGTGTCTTGGACTTGTGATTTAATGATATTTAGATGCTACTATTTAATTGTGACGCTATGCTAGCGATGCTACTCATTATGGTGGGGGGGTTGGGGGTGCTCCCGGACCCGGGGTAGATACTCGTGAAAGGTTAAGAATGCTGTTCATTGACTATAACATTCAACACCATAGAACCTTCCAAGCTCTTTCTTAAGCTCGGAGCCCTGTGTCTGAACCCCACCCTGTGCAACGGACTTCCTGTCGGGCCACCCCCAGGTGGTGAAGGTAGGAAACAACACCTCCACTTTGCTGATACTCAACACAGGGGCCCCACAAGGGTGTGTGCTCAGCCCCCTCCTGTACTCCCTAGTCAGCTATGACTGCGTGTTCACACACGCCTCCAACTCAATCAATACGTTTTCAGATGACAACAGTAGTAGGCCTGATTACAAACAATGATGAGACATCCTACAGGGAGGAGGTGAGGGTCCCGGGCGAGTGGTGCCAGGAATATAACCTCTCACTTAACGTCAACAAAACAAAGGAGATGATCGTGGAAACAGCAGAGGGAGCATGCCTCTATCCAAATCTATGGGACCGCAGTGGAAAAGGTGGAAAACCTCAAGTTCCTCAGCTTACACATCACTGATGATCTGGAATAGTCCACCCACACAGACAGCGTGGTGGAGAAGGCGCAACATCGCCTCTTCAACCTCAGGAGGCTGAAGAAATTTGACTTGGCCCCTAAAACCCTCACAAACTTTTACATATGCACAATTGAGAGCATCCGGTCGGGCTTTTTCACCGCCTGGTACGGCAACTGCACCACCCGCAACTGCAGGGATCTCCAGAGGGTGGTGCGGTCTGCCCAACGCATCACCGGGGGCAAACTACCTGCGACCCACAGCACCCGGTGTCACAGGAAGGCCATAAAGATCATCAAGGACATCAACCACCACCCGAGCCACGGCCTGTTCACCCTGCTATCATCCAGAAGGCAAGGTCAGTACAGGTGCGTCAAAGCTGGGACTGAGAGACTGAAAAACAGCTTCTATCTCAAGGCCATCAGACTATTAAATAGCCATCATTAACCGGCTTCCACCCGGTTACCCAATCCTGCACCTTAGAGGCTGCTGTCCTATTTACATAGACATGGAATCACTGGCCACTTTAATAACAGAACACTAGTCCCTATAATAATGTTTACATGCTGCTTTACTCATCTAATATGTATATACTGTATTCTATTTTGCTGTATTTTAGTCAATGCCACTCCGACATTACTCAATCTAATATCTATATATTTCTTAATTCCATTCTTTTACTTTTAGATTTGTTTGTATTGTTGTGACTTGTTAGATACTACTGCAATGTTGGAGCTAGGAACACAAGCATTTCGCTACACTCGCAATAACATCTGCAAAAAATGTGTATGTGACCAATAACATTTGATTTGATTTGAATTGTGATCATTGCCCATGCTAGTTTGATTGTATTGACATTCCCAGCCTTAGTCACATTCGTCCATTTTTGTCCAAAATATTGAGTCATTGAAACTGAAACAGTGCATCCCAAATGGAGGCAGCAAACAATGTACCAGGCCAGCTGTGATTTACACCTGATAGCAATATTTTTTGGACTACCTAGATATGTATTGGTGAATTATATGAATCATGCATTGAACTGCATCCATCTATTCTGCAAACAATGCCTTAGTGTACGTCATGGAATGGTGAGTGTTCCAAATCTGCAAAGTAACTAAAACACTGTCAGTTCCACTATAAAAGTGAAATGTGTCCATGTCCCACTGCATGTATTTTATAATTGAAACTGACACCACAAAACCTCAGCAGTCTTTTCACAAGCTAATTCTAGCACAATTTGTTCCAAAACAACATTTTCTCAAATGGCAAATATTAAGTTGGAATGTAAAATCTTAAAAAGCTCTCTGTACATATTTTGTCCTCCACGATTGATCTTATATCCATTTAGTTTAATCTATTTGCTTCCTGTTTTGACTGTGTTCTCGCTGGAATGTGGTCAAGTCTTTCACGATAAGACGGCTAAAAGCAGGAAGCAAATTTAACCCAGCAATTTACAATGCTAATACCTATTTCATAAAGTATATTCAATTTCAATTTCACACAATATATTACCTGTAAAAAATATAAGGCAATGTATATTTGACCCCTTTTCAAACAGCCCTGTATTTACCACTTTCTTGCAGGTATATTCCCTTTAATACGTATCAGTTTTATACACAATGCTGAAACATCAATCCATGTGTGAGTCAGTGCCACATTTTTACTTAAATGAAAGAAAAGTTATCTTGCAAATTCAGGCTATGGTGTGAAATAGGCTTTTAGAAGTGTCATCTTTATACATTAATGCCGTCTTAGGTGTACTTTGGTGTGCTTATCAATGCAGAAGCACCTTTTTTACCACTCCTATATATTCATTTGTTATTATGTCATACAAAAGTGTTATATTGTGTGAAGTTTAAAATGCATTCTGTCATTACTAAATGTGTATTGATATATATGCTGTAAAATATGATATATTTTAACATGACTATTTTTAACACACAAAAAACATTTGATTAATACAATATTTAATTAGTATTCTTCCTCAAATGAAGGGGATGATTAATCAATCTTTGCAAAAGGGAAGGAATCTGATTTCCTTGGTCCTCGACTCGCATCTCAGTCATTTCATTCAGGACAAGTGGAGTCAGCCGTGAGTTAGCCTGCACCCAGAGCAGGTTAGTTCTGAAGGATTCTTTGCCATATAAATCTTTGGAGGCTGCTGAGGGGAAGACGGCTCACAATAATGGCTGGAATGGAATGAATGGAATGGCATCAAATACATGGAAACCATGTGTTTTATGTATTTGATACCATTACACTGATTCCACTCCAGCCATTACCATGAGCCCATCCTCCCCAATTAAGTTGCCACCAACCTCCTGTGATAGAAATGTACCTGGCTAAATGGTGAGCCTCTTTCGTATGCCCGGTTATGCCGAGTTGAACTCAGAGTTGACCAGAGTTACCTTGCTATCTCCTCAAACCTGCTTCGTAGGATGGCCCTTAGGTCTCTAGTTGGGATTTATTTATCCTTGTTTTGACCACCTCCCCCTTTCAGATACACAACAAATATCAGGCAAAAAGAAGCAGGCATGGTAAATTAGTGGGATTTCGGTTTGTGTATGAAACAGAGATGAATAGATTAAAAGATGATCTATATACGGACAAGATACTGGACTGACCGCTCTAACAATGGGAATGGATTTCTGCAAAGGCTAAAGGCATGCGAGAGGAGATATGCCAACGAGAGGGCAGATATGCATGTGAATAACAGGCACAACTCTGATATAAAATAGTTTTTCTCAAAGTTTGAGGAATGTCACTTCTGTCCACTTACAGTACATCAGGACACTCGTAACAACATAATCATCACAAAACTTTTATTAGATCAAGTGAGCCTCAAGTAACAAATTAGCAATTACATTTCATGTTGACCAAATTAGATACTCGCTCATGGACCCCCCAACTAAAAAATCCCCACTTCCACTAACACTAACACTAACACTGTCCACTAATCACTTTTCTTGGGGACAGTTTTGGGGGCAGAGTCAAGCCTCTCGCTTTGCCACTTCCTCTCTGATTAAACACAATGTATATGATTTCCCAATGTAACACAATGTATATGATTTCAAGGATAGAGAACAAGACTGCTTAGCTTAGAAGTACACCTTTAAACCATCATTTAGTAACTGACGTTTTAGCAAATCTGAAATCGTTTTCGGGAAGAATTGTCCCAGAATGAACTGGTGCAAATTATTTTCTTTCCTGCTGGGACTCAAGACTTCAGATGTTTTTATGGAATAAATTCAGTGGGACATGGACACAGCTCAACTTTAGGACACTCAAAAGGTATGAAAACCTATAAGGTAAACAATGTCTTTTCATTCCTTCCCCTGGTCATGAATTCGTATTTGTTGATCTATTCAGACCATATATAGAAGACACAGTAAAAGCACTCATCTTATATCCAACGTGGGAGCGAACATAAACAGACTACTGGGCAATATAGAACATCTCTTTCTGCCAGCTCTCTGGCAACAATACCTCTTATTCACAACATTAACAAACTCAGAATGGCCACCATGAGCGCACCACTAAGGCTACCCCATCCTACCCTGGGCCCACTCTGAGACATCATTGGAAGACTTTAGCCTGGCAGGGTGTACGCACAAATCGTCTTTGTTTTGAACTGTTTTTCAAAAATCTAATTACAGGGGGCCATTTTCTTTGTTGTTGTTTAAACTGCTTTCATGACTGTTTTAATTTCTTCTGCGGTCTGGGCGTTTGCTCCCACCCAAACCCTGCCTAATGGCTGAGAGTGCTGAGCAGGCAGATATGGGCCCATAGCGTTAACCCAGGAATTTACCCAGCGCAGTTCATTACAGAAAGCCCGGTGAAGAACACTGAGGCGTCTGTGGACACTCTTGGTTGTTTTACTCACTGACATGTTGAAGAATATCTCAATCTGATTTTACAAGCCCCATGAGGACTGTAAACTGGCAGGTATTGGTGAAGGATGCAGTAAAAGGTACATCAAGGAGAATGAAGGGTACACGCTAGGAGAATGAAGGGTACACGCTAGGAGAATGAAGAGACTAACTACCAGGGGCTGATCTGATCATGAACTTATTCATGAGCGTTATTACAGATTGTGTAAAAGCAATGCAAGTGCCATTTTCCTTTTACTCTTACTTTATTTGGCTGGTTGGGAAACATCAAACTAACACAAACTTAGCAATGACACACAATAATTATATATATTAAAAGAGTAATGGAAAATATTCAGCTCTTCACAGACTACTGTAAGTGCCTGGCTGGTTACATCAAAGACACTGTGAAAAAATAAACAATTAACCATGGACTGGGAATATGTTCATAAATAATGCATTTCTCTTTTCTCTTAGAAAATAAGTTCTGCAATGAGTAACCTTATATAGATCTAAAAGTTTTCATGCTGTGAATTGACACACAAGATATTAGCCTTTCCCCTATAGGCCACCTCCAGAGAAGAATGAAGGAATGCCAATGACATTTGTGAAAAAGCAAACAGACACAGAGAAACTTAGGAACAAAAGTTATATGCCAGCACTTGTATTTGATAACTAATTGCGAGGGAGAGAAAAGTCCTAAATCAAAGTACTGAGATCACTACTCATCGTAATAACGTATTCTTTGTGATATTTAGCATCTTTCTCACTCGGCTAATGGTTGTTTTTATATACTTTCAATGCATTAATTTCAGTGAGTTACATAAGTGGCACTGATTTCAAGCATCATTGCCATTACATATAGCAACAGATAATATCAACAATAGATTATTTCCATTCAAAATATGAGCAAAGTCAAACACACACACACACACACACACACACACACACACACACACACACACACACACACACACACACACACACACACACACACACACACACACACACACACACACACACACACAGACAGACAGACAGACAGACAGACAGACAGACAGACAGACAGACAGACAGACAGACAGACAGACAGACAGACAGACAGACAGACAGACAGACAGACAGACAGACAGACAGACATCCCCCCATGCACACTCTGACACCAGGAGCAGGCTAAGCAGGTTGCCATAGCTGTGGGAGCAGAGGGGCAGCAGGCAGGGAGCAGGGGGAAGTTGCCTGCCTGTCCGTCACCGTGCTATCAGAGCGCTATCTGTGCCAGACGCCCACAGCCCTGCAGCACCACAGAGATACATTCCAGGATCCAGGAACGCCGCGGGAAACAGAGCAGGGTCCCGGGAGATGTGTGACAACGTCACTGTGTACAGGGGCCACCTAACGCTGAGCACACACACTCTCAGACAGCAGCACCAACACAGAGACGACACACAACTGCCACTCTGCCACTCTGCCACTCTTACATCAAGCAGACGCTTTTAGAAAGTTGATATGGCATCAAAGAAGGGTGGGCTCATATTTAATGATTAGGAACAAACTAGACTTCAATTGTATTGATAAAATATATATTCAATTGTGCGAACATTATGCTATGTAGAGGACAGCATTCGATAGAGATAGAGGTTTTGATCAAAAAAGGTTTAATAATGGCAAGCTGTATCTGTAGCAGCTTCATCAGATAGAGAGAGAGAGTGAAGAAGTTTTGGTTCAGCCTGTCTGTATGGACACGTACTCCCTGGCTACTCATCCGCTCTATAGCAGTGGCAGCAACAGCAGCAAGGTGAGGGAAGAGAGGTACAACTCGATTGTCTGAGAGGTCAGAGACAGAGCCCTAATGTCAGTCTCTCTCATCATTTCTCAGCCACTCGCCTGCCTCTGTCTCTGTGTGTGTGTGTGTGTGTGTGTGTGTGTGTGTGTGTGTGTGTGTGTGTGTGTGTGTGTGTGTGTGTGTGTGTGTGTGTGTGTGTGTGTGTGTGTGTGTGTGTGTGTGTGTGTGTGTGTGTGTGTGTGTGTGTGTGTGTGTGTGTGTGTGTGTGTGTGTGTGTGTGTGTGTGTGTGTGTGTGTGTGTGTGTGTGTGTGTGTGTGTGTGTGCGTGCGCTTGCATGTGTACACATGTGTGTCTTCCCTCTCTGATGAGTCAGGCCAAATATTTGCCTGCCTGTTTGTTTGGGTTTTTTGGGCATCTCTCCAAAAACATAGTACAAAAATCAAGAAAAAAGCAAATGAAAAACAGTCATGTTGTTCAATATTTGGAAGCCTTGAGACTGTCTACTCAAATATTGCCCCATTGGCTGTTAGGAGTGAGAGAGGAACAGAACTTACACTGAGACTGACAGTGAGATCTCTGTCGCAGCCCAACGGTCTGTTTATCCGTCTGCTTGCTGGTTTATCTGACTGTCAAATTATCCCTCTCCGCAAACATGGTGTCGTGAGCTGGCTCTTAGAGGTTCTTTACTCAGGCCAAATATTCCCATTGGTCAACCTGGAGTGGTGCATTAAATTACAGTAGGCCTCTCTCACGCCAGGTAGCACATCCTATTTGGATTGGATTACTTCAGTATGAATGTTATGCTGTCAAATGTCATCTAATATTAGCTTGGTTTTCTAATTATTCGTTTGCAACATGTTTATCATCTGATCTGTAAGAGGGTAGTTTGCAAATGACAGTATGGTATCTATTAACATTGACTAATAGAGTGCATACGGTACACTAAATCATAACATTAGTTTGCACATTAAATCAGAGTTTTAAAAAAAGTACAAAACTTGTTCAGCGAAAGCCAAGGTGTGCACAGTGGGTTTCTTCTCAATGCTTGGCCTCCTCCAAACATTATGAGCCTGTTCTGCTGCCATTTTCACTCCAGCCACAGTATATACAACAAATTACACCGGTTAGCTTTGCGAGTGACAGAAGCTTTCATTAAAATCAGATCAGCACGGATGAAAATATCCTCTGTTGAAAATCTCGATTCCACGCAGGTTACACAGCAAATAGACGGCAAACATAAATACATGGGCTATCAGTGCAATGATTCATATATGCCTGAGCAGTTTGTCGTAAAGTATCAAAATGATCTCTCTTTACCCTGAAAACCAAGGTGAATACTATGTCTCTCCCCCGCCGCGTGATAAATCCATGCAATATGCACCATGTAGGAATCCATCATACGAATTTAAAAACTGATCCAAACAAATAAAAACAGTAACTCACATTTAAAGGCCTTTATGGTGATTAAAAGATTTGGCAAAATGGTCTAACCAGAATAAATTATTTTTATACACGCTGCAATGAAGCCCTAACCGACTGTGTGTGTATTGGGTGCCGGCCAGAGCATAAAAATTCACTTCCATTTAACTTCAGAAATGGTTGCTAAGGAGTTGGTGTATTGACCAAACATCTCATTCACTGCCATTCAGTGAATGGGCATGAATTGTCACAAGCGCCTTATTCATTGCCCCTGACACGCTCTGTAAGAATATAAACACAGGATGTGACATGTGTAAGTAGACACCTTCTGTTCTACCCCAGCGAAACCGTTACAGTCACTTTAAAAGAAACAGTTTCCAGTCAACCCATTTGTCTACCCTTCGCTTCAATTAGGTGTATCAGCCAAGCTTCTTCACTAGCCTTACTCTAGATTATACTGTATATCCAAGCCTTTTCAATAGCCTATCCGTATTCCCAACTACAGTACAGCCAAGCCACTTCACTACCCTAGCTGTATTCCCAACTATAGTACAGCCAAGCCACTTTACTAGCCTAGCCTAGCCTGAAATGTACTAGGCGATAATATTGAAACCAAGAAACCATGAAGACAGAGTTGTCATTTTCACAAAAGGCATAAACTGCATACCAAAATGAAAGGAAAACCATTTCAAGTTGTTCCACTGTACATTTCCATGCAAACCCCAGGAGATGACACAGTGCCTTTCAGTGTTTAGACAGGCAATGTCACACCAGCACTGTCTACTTTCATGGAGAAAGAGAGGGACAAAGAAAGAGAGGGAGAGAGAGAGAAAGAGACGGAGAGAGAAAGAGAGAGAGAGAAAGAGGGAGGGAGAGAGAGAACGAGAGAGAGAGAAAGAGAGAAAGAGAGGGAGAAAGAGAGAGAAAACAAGAGGGAGAGAGAAAAACATGGAGAGGGAGAGAGGGAGTAACAGACCATGACAAAAGCGGGAGAAAGAGAGGGAGAGAGAGAAAAAGTTTGAAAAATAGATGGAGAGAAAGAAAGAGAGAGTGAGGAGATGTGAACTGCGTCCTCGAGCCACCCAGAATGCAGGACTGTATGCAGAGGGCAGAGAGAGGAACCAGCATCCGACCACTTCACAGAGGCTGCAGGATGTGTGGACACAGTTCTGTACTTCACAAACACCACTGGTGCCATATACCTCCATCGCTGCCCTGTCAAGGCAGGCATCAACCTTTGGAGCCTGAAAAATATTTGTGAGTGTGTGTGTTGGTATTGAGGGGTGGGGGATAGGAGGGGTGTATGTCTATATGTGTGTCTCAGGGGGTGGTGTTTGTCTACTATCTGTACCTGTGTATGTATGATTCTAGTAAGGGTCTCAATGTGTTTTAGTCAGGAGTCAAGAGTGTAGGATGTGTGTAATGTTTCGTAAGTGTGCATAGATCCTTATTTGTGAGTGTGTGTTCCCAGTGTTATGCTGATGAAGGAGGACCCAAAAGCGACGAAATAGAAACAGAGTCTTTATTCCAGTCTTAGACAAAAACGATACTCCTGATATATCTAAGGTAAAAACAAAACAGGAAAACTGAAATCCTCTCGTCAGTAGAGATGAACGACTGGAGACGCGACCACTAGACACCTGCTCACACGCAGCATCTGATGAAGGCAAAAACACGATAGGGCGGAACAAGGACACAGAACAGCAAACATCAAACAAGAATCCGACAAAGACAGAAGCAGAAAACAGAGGGAGAAATAGGGACTCAAATCAGAGGGCAAAATAGGGGACAGGTGTGAAAGAGTAAATAAGGTCGTTAGGAGAATGAGAACCAGCTGGGAGCAAGAACGGAACGAGAGAGAGAGAGAGCGGGAGAGGGAAAAAGGAAGGAGGAGAGAGAGGAAATAGAAAGAGGGAAAGAACCTAATAAGACCAGCAGAGGGAAGCACAGGGACAAGACATGAAGATCAAAGACAAAACATGACAGTACCCCCCCACTCACCAAGCGCCTCCTGGCGCACTCGAGGAGGAACCCTGGCGGCGACGAAGGAAATCATCAATCAACGAACGGTCCAGCACGTCCCGAGATGGAACCCAACTCCTCTCCTCAGGACCGAAACCCTCCCCCTCCACTAAGTACTGGTGACCACGTCCCTGAGAACGCATGTCCATGATCTTCCGTTCCTTGTAAATAGGTGCGCCCTCGACAAGGACGGGAGGGGGGGAGGGAAGACGAACGGGGGCGCGAAGAAAAGGCTTGACACAAGAGACATGGAAGACAGGGTGGATGCGACGAAGATGTCGCGGAAGAAGCAGTCGCACAGCGACAGGATTAACGACCTGAGAGACACGGAACGGACCAATGAACCGTGGAGTCAACTTGCGAGAAGCTGTCGTAAGGGAAAGGTTACGAGTGGAAAGCCACACTCTCTGACCGCGACAATACCTAGGACTCTTAATCCTACGTTTATTGGCGGCTCTCACAGTCCTCCCCGCTGACGAAGGCAGACCGGTAATAAAGTCTAAGGCGATCTGAGACCATGGTCGAGAAGGAATGGGAAGCGGTCTAAGACGACCGGCAGGAGAAGAGTTACCTGACTTAGTCTGCGCGCAGTCCGAACAAGCAGCCACAAAACGGCGCGTGTCCCGCTCCTGAGTAGGCCACCAAAACCGCTGGCGAATAGAAGCAAGCGTACCCCGAACGCCGGGGTGACCAGCTAACTTGGCAGAATGAGCCCACTGAAGAACAGCCAGACGAATAGAGACAGGAACGAACAGAAGGTTACTAGGACAAGCGCGCGGCGACGCAGTGTGAGTGAGTGCTTGCTTTACCTGTCTCTCAATTCCCCAGACAGTCAACCCGACAACACGCCCTTCAGGGAGAATCCCCTCGGGTTCCGATGGCGACAATCGATGAGAAAAGTAAGCGCAAGGATGGACCTTATCGTCAGACTGGAAGCGCTGGGACAGAATGGCTCCCTCGCCCACCTCTGAAGCGTCAACCTCGACAATGAATTGTTTAGTGACGTCAGGAGTAACAAGGATAGGGGCGGATGTAAAACGCTTCTTGAGGAGATCAAAAGCTCCCTGGGCGGAACCAGACCACTTAAAGCAAGACTTGACAGAAGTCAGAGCTGTGAGAGGGGCAGCCACTTGACCGAAATTACGAATGAAACGGCGATAGAAATTAGCGAAACCGAGAAAGCGCTGTAACTCGACACGTGACTTAGGAACAGGCCAATCGCTGACATCCTGGACCTTAGCGGGATCCATCTGAATGCCTTCAGCAGACAGATAATCATCGAGAGCCTTACGTTCGGGAGCCGACAGAGAGAATAATCTACCCCGAGGAGAAGTGGTCCCCGGATGGAGATCAATACAACAATCATACGACCGGTGAGGAGGAAGAGAGTTGGCTCTGGACCGACTGAAGACCGTGCGTAGATCATGATATTCCTCCGGCACTCCTGTCACATCACCAGGCTCCTCCTGAGTAGAGGGGACAGAAGAAACAGGAGGGATAGCAGACATTAAACACTTCACATGACAAGAAACGTTCCAGGAAAGGATAGAATTACTAGACCAATTAATAGAAGGATTATGACATACTAGCCAGGGATGACCCAAAACAACAGGTGTAACAGGTGAACAAAAAATCAAAAAAGAAATGGTCTCACTGTGGTTACCAGATACTGTGAGGGTTAAAGGTAGTGTCTCATATCTGATACTGGGGAGAGGACTACCATCTAAGGCGAACATGGGTGTGATCCTCCCTAACTCTCTGAGAGGAATGTCATGTTTCCGAGCCCATGCTTCGTCCATAAAACAACCCTCAGCCCCAGAGTCTATCAAGGCACTGCAGGAAGCAGCCGACCCGGTCCAGCGTAGATGGACCGACAAGGTAGTACAGGATCTTGATGGAGAGACCTGAGTAGTAGCGCTCACCAGTAGCCCTCTGCTTACTGATGAACTCTGGCCTTTAACTGGACATGACATGACAAAATGTCCAGCAGAACCGCAATAGAAGCAAAGGCGGTTGGTGATTCTCCGTTCCCTCTCCTTAGTCGAGATGTGAACACCTCCCAGCTGCATGGGCTCAGTCTCTGAGCCGATGGAAGGAGATGGTCGAGATGCGGAGAAGGGAAACCCCGTTAACGCGAGCTCTCTTCCACGAGCTCGGTGACGAAGATCTACCCGTCGTTCTATGCGGATGGCGAGTGCAATCAAAGAGTCCACGCTGGAAGGAACCTCCCGGGAGAGAATCTCATCCTTAACCTCAGCGTGGAGTCCCTCCAGAAAACGAGCGAGCAACGCCGGCTCGTTCCAGTCACTGGATGCAGCAAGAGTACGAAACTCTATAGAGTAATCCGTTATGGATCGATCACCTTGACATAGGGAAGCCAGACCCCTGGAAGCCTCCTTCCCAAAAACTGAACGATCAAAGACCCGTATCATCTCCTCCTTAAAGTTCTGATAAACGTCAGAACACTCAGCCCTTGCCTCCCAAATAGCTGTGCCCCACTCCCGAGCCCGCCCAGTAAGGAGTGATATGACGTAAGCGATCCGAGCTCTCTCTCCAGAGTATGTGTTGGGCTGGAGAGAGAACACAATATCACACTGGGTGAGAAAGGAGCGACACTCAGTGGGCTGTCCAGAGTAACATGGTGGATTATTAACCCTGGGTTCCGGAGACTCGGAAGACCAGGAAGTAGCTTGTGGTACGAGACGAAGACTCTGAAACTGTCCTGAGAGATCGGAGACCTGAGCGGCCAGGGTCTCAACGGCATGACGAGCAGCAGACAATTCCTGCTCGTGTCTGCCGAGCATTGCTCCCTGGAACTTGACGGTAGTGTTGAGAGAATCCATAGTCGCTGGGTCCATTCTTGGTCGGATTCTTCTGTTATGCTGATGAAGGAGGACCCAAAAGCGACGAAATAGAAACAGAGTCTTTATTC
>NC_074668.1:15063513-15134589 GCF_029448725.1 Salvelinus fontinalis
GTTATTATCAAGTGAAACATGGCTCAAAGACAAAGTACTATTGTCTATATCAGAAGAGGCAGAATTTGACATGCTCATTTTGAATTATCACACTTACATTATGTCTATACTAAAATCATGCCCTATAGCCTCTCTTTTTCTTTCTATCTTTCTCTTGTTAACTCACTCTATTGTGTTCTTGGTTTTAAAGCAATCAACATGCTAAAATATGATACAGTTGGGCAAAAAAGTATTTAGTCAGCCACCAATTGTGCAAGTTCTCGCACTTAAAAAGATGAGAGAGGCCTGTAATTTTCATCATAGGTACACTTCAACTATGACAGACAAAATGAGAAAAAAAAATCCAGAAAATCACATTGTAGGATTTTTAATGAATTTATTAGCAAATTATGGTGGAAAATAAGTATTTGGTCACCTACAAACAAGCAAGATTTCTGGCTCTCACAGACCTGTAACTTCTTCTTTAAGAGGCTCCTCTGTCCTCCACTCGTTACCTGTATTAATGGCACCTGTTTGAACTTGTTATCAGTATGAAAGACACCTGTCCACAACCTCAAACAGTCACACTCCAAACTCCACTATGGCCAAGACCAAAGAGCTGTCAAAGGACACCAGAAACAAAATTGTAGACCTGCACCAGGCTGGGAAGACTGAATCTGCAATAGGTAATCAGCTTGGTTTGAAGAAATCAAATGTGGGAGCAATTATTAGGAAATGAAAGACATACAAGACCACTGATAATCTCCCTCGATCTGGGGCTCCACGCAAGATCTCACCCCGTGGGGTCAAAATGATCACAAGAACGGTGAGCAAAAATCCCAGAACCACACGGGGGGACCTAGTGAATGACCTGCAGAGAGCTGGGACCAAAGTAACAAAGCCTACCATCAGCAAGGGCATTGAAGATGAAACGTGGCTGGGTCTTTCAGCATGACAAAAATCCCAAACACACCGCCCGGGCAACGAAGGAGTGGCTTCGTAAGAAGCATTTCAAGGTCCTGGAGTGGCCTAGCCAGTCTCCAGATCTCAACCCCATAGAAAATCTTTGGAGGGAGTTGAAAGTCAGTGTTGCCCAGCAACAGCCCCAAAACATCACTGCTCTAGAGGAGATCTGCATGGAGGAATGGGCCAAAATACCAGCAACAGTGTGTGAAAACCTTGTGAAGACTTACAGAAAACGTTTGACCTCTGTCATTGCCAACAAAGGGTGCATAACAAAGTATTGAGATAAACTTTTGTTATTGACCAAATACTTATTCTCCACCATAATTGGCAAATTAATTAATTAAAAATCCTACAATGTGATTTTCTGGATTTTTTTTTCTCATTTTGTCTGTCATAGTTGAAGTGTACCTATGATGAAAATTACAGGCCTCTCATCTTTTTAAGTGGGAGAACTTGCACAATTGGTGGCTGACTAAATACTTGTTTGCCCCACTGTATACTCTTCTATAAAAAATGGTTAATATGCAATATGCTGACATGGCTTAGATTTTTGGGGATTCAGATGTTTTTAATACTGGTTATCTTACTTCTTTGTTGATGTAGTCACTCTCATGTCAAAATCCATATTTGAAATGATTGCTGTAATGTTGATTGTTTAAACAATGATCCAAGGATTCAGAGTCAAAGATAAAAAAAAACACACATTTTACTATTCACAATATTTTTACCATTCAGGATATTATATCGTTTGTAAAGGTTATTTTTTGCAAGATGTTTTATGTGATCAGATTTATCAATTTTGCACTGATGATTTTAAGTTAATTTATATTACACTGAACAAAAATGTAAACCCAACATAAAGTGTTGGTCCCATGTTTCATGAGCTGAAATAAAAGAACCTAGAAATGTTCCATACGCACAACAATATTATTTCTCTCAAATGTTTTTAACTCCCTGTTATTGAGCATTTCTCCTTTGCCAAGATAATCCATACACCTGACAGGTGTGGCATATCAAGAAGATGATTAAACAGCATGCTCATTACACAGGTGCACCTTGTGCTGGGGACAATCAAAGGCCACTCTATAATGTGCAGTTTTGTCACACAACACAATGCCACAGATGTCTCACGTTCTGAGGGAGCGTGTAATTGGCATGCTGACTGCAGGAATGTCCACCAGAGCTGTTGCCAGAGAATTGGATGTTCATTTCTCTGACATAAGCGTTGTTTTAGAGAATTTGGCAATACATCCAACCGGCCTCACAACCACAGACCATGTGTATGGCGTCGTGTGGGCGAGTGGTTTGTTGATGTCAACGTTGTGAACAGGATGGGGTTATGGTATGGTCAGGCATAAGCTACGGACAACGAACACAATTGTCTTTTATCGATGGCAATCTGAATGCACAAAAATAGAGTGACGAGATTCTGAGGCCCATTTTTTAAGGTATCTATGACCAGCAGATACATATCTGGATTCCCAGTCATCTGAAATCCATAGATTAGGGCCTAATTTATTTATTTAAATTGACTGATTTGCTTATATGAACTGTAACTCAGTAAAATCATTGAAATAGTGCATGTTGCACTTATAGTTTTGTTCAGTATATTTAACATGCAAACGTAATTACATTAAATTTGAATGTAAAGAAATGTTTGCTGTGCTGCAAATAAAGTATATAGCCTTATATTAGCTGTGTTATAAAATTAAACCTTTAAAGGACACCATTTTGGAATCATGATATTAAAATAACACAATAACAAAAGAATAAAGACATCCATCAAGACAAGTTCTCAGTAGGAGATTAACGTGAATGACATATTAGAGAAGCAGACCAACTGATCTTAATTATTTACACCCATTTTGAGTGACAGAAAAGTAGTGAGTCTTTAGACAAACAAAGCTAGCTGCACCACACAGAGTTTATGTAACACTGGCTGGGTGAAAATCCATTATGTCAAAACTCATTTCCTCATTTCCTTAGAAAACCAAACAGGTCTGTCTAAAGAGCGTTTACGAACCTTGATTCAGCTTCCCAGATCACTGTTATGCAATGAGGTAGGGAGAGACACGGCCAGGTGGATGCTGTTTAGATCACTTCTAGCAGGTAGTACACTGACATTGTGAACCCCAAAAAAGGTGCTATCTTGAACCTAAAAGGGTCTTCGGGTGTCTCCATAGTAGAACCCTTTGAAGAAACCTTTTTGGATCCAGGTAAATCTCTTTTGGGTTATATGTAGAACCCTTTCCACATAGGGTTCTACCTGAAACCAAAAGGGTACCCTTTTGCAGCCATTTCATCTAAAAGTGTACTTATTCATGTTGTGGAGGGAACACCTCTCAATTTTATATGGGGCATATATTATAAAACAAGGTGGAATATGTTCTTTTCTTTCTGTATATACAGCGTGCCCCTTGCCCTTCTCATTGTGTTTAATGTGAGAGAGGGGTCATAATAGTTTTTAGGCCACACCGTTCAGACCCTACAGATGGTTTTGTGAGAATAGCGATTTTCAGGATGTCTCATGGTCTGACAAACACCGCTCTAGCCTTGTCACCTTTCACCGCAGACGCGGAGGTGTGACATCGGCGGATGCAGTGGATTGAGACGCATCCATTGCAAAAAAACAGCTATCTGTAGCTTCAACTGACACATTTTTTTGAGCATTATTGTGTTATGCTAATTAGATTTCCGCATGGCTGTGGAAATTGACTCTAGGGGGTTAATGGGAACATTTCTGTTTGTTCACTGTCTGGCCATTATGTTTTTTGCTTGTGTCTTTACTTTTGAAACTTTTAATTTTACCCGGATTTCTGTTGACAGACCTTGTTAGACACGACCCATGCAACAAATGACATATATCCAACCAAATCATCTGTGTGCATCCACGACATGGTCACAAAGGAGCTGTCCCACGGCATACATTAAAACTCACCCACCTCAAACAAACCTTTTGATAGTTCACCAAACAGAACTAATGACCTTGAAAGAGGAGCAAACTATCAAACCTACAGAGCCATCTGTGTGCCCCGCAGGCAGCCCAACCATTCCCTCTTTGCCAAGGTAGCCTAATGAAGCTCGTACATTTTACATGCAAATCTCCACCTAATCTTACTCTTCTCTCTGCTAATGTCTCAGGCAAATAAATATATAAAACCCAATTATGATTTCATTAATAGAAATCTAGCATTCCGTGGAATTGGTACCTTGGCTGGGATGACTCTCTGAGACTGCGCAGTTAAACCACGTCGTGGCCTCACATCGAATCCTCATCTACTTACTCTGTTCCAACAAACCACCCCGGGATGTACTGGATAAAGACATCCTGAACTCTGACACAAACCCTTCGACGCTTATTCTCTGTCAGTGCACACAGACAGACCTCTGGGATGTTGTCATTCCTGCATTATTTGCCTTTGTTTGATTGTGTAGGTGATGTCAGCGATGTGAAGTCTTGGTCATAGGATGGATAGTATGTGTGTGTGCATGTGTACATGTGTGGATGCTCTCAGACTGGATACTGGAGATAGACATGCTTCATTAGTCCCTCAATGGCAAAGTCTTATCAAAGTAAATCCCACCAGCAGCATAGAGAACCAGAGAAACTCTCACTGACAATTCTACCATATGCAACTCAGACTTTGCCTTTAAATCTAGGGAGTCAAACTCCAAGGAGTCTCTGATTGACATTATTCATGAGTCACTCTTTAAATTTGATTCAAACTCCAACTCAATCTAGTCCTCTGTGATTTCTTCACTCTAACGTGTGTCAATAAGTTATTCTCTCACACGTGACTCAGTGAGTGAAATTGTAGACACACATACGCACAAGCAAACACAAAACATACACACGCTCACAAACGCACGCTCACATATACACAAACACACGCACACACGCACATACACACTCTCTCCCTTGATCCCTGCCTGTTCTCTGGAAGCCTTCCACTGAGTCCTGGATTGGCCTCTCCTCTGTCCACTTTGATAGGAGGGTACCCAGGCTTAGCGCCACTGTGCTGGCCCTTGGCACGCAATTCAAGTGCCTCTCCATACAAGGACATGCCTTTGTACCTCAGCCCTCTGTCCTACACCATGCCCTGGCCTGAGGCACTACAGCTCTGTAGCCCTCTGTCCTACACCATGCCCTGGCCTGAGGCACTACAGCTCTGTAGCCCTCTGTCTTACACCATGCCCTGGCCTGAGGCACTACAGCTCTGTAGTCCTCTGTCCTACACCATGCCCTGGCCTGAGGCACTACAGCTCTGTAGTCCTCTGTCCTACACCATGCCCTGGCCTGAGGCACTACAGCTCTGTAGCCCTCTGTCCTACACCATGCCCTGGCCTGAGGCACTACAGCTCTGTAGCCCTCTGTCCTACACCATGCCCTGGCCTGAGGCACTACAGCTCTGTAGTCCTCTGTCCTACACCATGCCCTGGCCTGAGGCACTACAGCTCTGTAGCCCTCTGTCCTACACCATGCCCTGGCCTGAGGCACTACAGCTCTGTAGCCCTCTGGCCTAAATGACAGGAGCTCAGGGGAAACAAGGTAGAGACAGAAAACTACAGGGCACCAGCTCTCATTGACACTGATGTAATGTCTCTGTTGTCTCTGTAGCCTGTGACATCGTTCACTGGATAACAAATGTGACACTGCAAACGTATTTATGATAGGGAGTCTGAGCCTATCATTCATGGGCTGTCTTTCGGAAGGCAGACCATATCTGTCTCCCTCGCCACAGTCAGATACCTTTTTGTGTATCTCTTTCTCTCTCCCTCTCTGATCCTCTCTCTTTCTCTCCCTCTCTCGTCCTCTCTCTTTCTCTCTCCCTCTCTCGTCCTCTCTCTTTCTCTCTCCCTCTCTGATCCTCTCTCTTTCTCTCTCCCTCTCTCGTCCTCTCTTTTTCTCTCTCCCTCTGGTACTCTCTCTTTCTCTCCCTCTCTTCTCTGTAGTGAGGGATCCGATGACCGATAGAGAGTGATTTTCCCGAGGTTGCAGGGATCGCAGGGCAGCTATCAGAGCCTTTCAATCACACCAGCGCAGGGCTGATAGATAACAAGCTCTTAATGGGCTCATCCTATCAGTGCTGTGACTGGGCCATGCACCGCACTGCATGGGGGTTGCAGACTGATCACTGGGACGCCTTCTTATGATAGCACCAGAGAGAAGAGCCCTCTGTCAGATGATACAGTACAGGCTTCTCTTTCTCTCTCTGTCTTCCTCTCTATCTTTCTCTCTGTCTCTCTCCCTCTCTCTCCCTCTCTCTCCCTCTCTCTTTCTCTCTCTCTGTCTTCCTCTCTATCTCTCTCTCCCTCTCTCTCCCTCTCTCTTTCTCTCTCTCTGTCTTCCTCTCTATCTCTCTCTCCCTCTCTCTCCCTCTATCTTTCTCTCTGTCTCTCTCCCTCTCTCTCCCTCTCTCTTTCTCTCTCCCTCTCTCTCCCTCTCTATCTCTCTCTCTCTCTCCTTATCTCTCTCTCTCTCTCTGTCGTCCTCCCTCTCTTCCTCTCTGTCTCTCTCTCTTTCTCTCTCTCTATTTATGTAAACAGGTACACACCATTTATTGCTCATAAAAACAACAAATAAATACAGCTGAAATTGTTTTCTCTTTCTCCCTCTATTTGTTGCATGAATTTTGCAGCAGTATCAGAGATAGTGTGTGTACAGCTGCATCTCACAGCACTATCTTAGAGACAGTGGTTATGGCATCCTCTATCTAATTGGTTCACCAAAAAACACATAGAATTTTTTTTTTAAAATATCCAATGAAGTTTGACATCATTTTGTCCCTCCCACTACGTATCAAGGAACAGGATATTTTGTAATACAGGTATTTTCTTTCATGTCTTGTGATCACATTATCAAGTCATCCAACAGTCATCCCACATCCAACATTAAAGCTACAAGTGTAACATTTTGACAATGTTTCCCACCCACTCTCTCCACCACAGGGACAGATACTTAGCCCTGTAAACACCTTCCTCCCACTCGCTCTGTTCTCACTTTGCAGCAATTATCAGCAGCTAATAGATTTGCAATGTTGCAATAGCCTGATCCAATTACAGCCTCTCCATTAGCAATTAACTTCCAGCTAAAAATAACAATAATGCCAATTACATGCACACTTAATCACATAATCAGCATATTCTGTCACTACACAATCATTGTGATTACACATATGTTCAGGAATTGCGTAGCCAGAGGGATGAGTGCACACAGAAGTTGTGATTTTGATTACATGAGAATTACCAATATAACATTCAGTATTAGAACAATGAACGGGACAGAAAAAACATGCTCTGTTTTCTAAATTGCTTTCTGACTATTACAAAAGGTTTTGGTATCCATGAGTGGATGGACTGCAAATTAATTGTAATCTCTATGCTAACAAAAAGCGTTCCCAGAAAATAGGGTAACGCTGTCATGCAGTTGTCATTGGGTTGTATGATAACATTATAATAGAAACCAATGGTAACCCTTTTCACTTTCATAGAAAGTGTTTTAATAGTAAGTGTTTTAATAGTAAGTGTTTTAATAGTAAGTGTTTTAATAGTAAGTGTTTTAATAGAATGTGTTTTAATAGAACGTTTTTCAATAGAAAGTGTTATGAAAATAACAAACAACATCATAAAAGACAGTGGCAAATATTACTACCATATTTGGACACATGACCAGCAGCATGTTATAGTATATTGACCAACCAAGTGAATCATCACGTTACTATAATAAGACTGAAGTTAAGATCGCATGCATGAAACCGCAGTCTTATTAAACCAGGGAGAGTTGCTCTTTAATATACTCCAGAGAATAGTGTGACATTTCAGATCAAGTCCAAAGCGGGGCTTTCCCAGTCCACTTCCCAGGAGCTGGCAGAGTGTCTGTCCGTTGGCAGGAGAGCTGGCGTTGAGCTACAGTGGGGAACAGCGTTGGTGGTCCGCCCGTCCATCCGAGAAGTTGAATTACTATACCTTCTGCTGGTTGTTACATGCCTTAGGGCTCTATTCAATCCGTATCGTGGAAGTTCAGCGTTACAGAGGGAATGAAATTGAAAGGCAACCCACTGAGTACAAACTGGTTGAATCAATGGTGTTTCCACGTCATTTCAATGAAATGACGTTGAACTAACGTGGAATAGACGGTAATTGACGTCTGTGACCAATGGGGATGCTCCTGCCTTGGCAGAGACTGCATTCACCTTAAACGCTGCATCATGTCGGCTGAATTGGAAATTACTATCGCCCAATCTGTAAAGTTTCCCATTTGTTTTGTGGTTGTTCTGTCTTATCTGTAGAGAGGCTCAACAGCAACAGCCATGGGCTATGATGACGTGGGACCTACAAGCACAGCTGGTCACTAGGAAGTGGGTTTTGTGGGAGTTTGGAGTTGGGGGGGGGGGGGGGGGTTTCAAGCTCCTGCCTAGCTCCCGCCTCTGAGATAGCCACATATGATTCCTTTTTTGGGGATGCAGGGATGTGGGGATGGATGGACTGAGGACTGAATGGCTCTGTGAGTCTCTGAGGTCGGCTTACTACTGCTGCTGGCTACTTGTTGTGATGTGACATGGTGCACACCAGTACTCCCAGTTTGAAGGGAAAATGTAGTGATTGTTCCGAAAATGTATGCAGTAGGGCTGCCTCTCCACACACCCTGGGTGTCAGCAGGATCCCCCACGCCCTCTGCCATCCCCCACTGGGTGGGCCTGATGTCACTGAAGTAATGACCAACAGGTGTGCTCTATTGTTAATATGTAGTGTGTGTGTGTGTGTGAGTGAGTGTGTGTCAGCAGTTATCACACCTCAGTAGCTCTCTCTCAATGCCTGTGAGAGGAGCGTGAGGGCCACATACTGGGCTAGACACCGCCTCTGCTCCCGAAGCATAGATCACTCATCCATGCTTAATGATGAGAAAAACAAGGCTGAGGACAAAAAAGGTCTTAACATATACTTCATGAAGCTGCTGAACCACGCTAGAACACGGTTAGACTCTAACCATGTTAGAGTTCACTATTGCAGACAGAAAGAGGCAGACATGAAGCAATTGGCAATACTTCTGGGAATGTGTAGCATCTCCCTATGGAATGTAGAGTATCACAACAGCATTCTCAGGCGCAGTCCCTCCTCAGACTGTTTGATGAGTGCATCTGTTTCAGTGGTCACACACACACAGAACATTCAAATCAAATCAAAGCAAACATTCACGTTAATGCACACATATAAAACATGGAAAGATTCAGAATCACCTTTATTCAATGGAGCTGACAACCATTAACAAAATATACAGACAGAATACAGACAGAGGACTATACACATAGCCTACATACATTATATGCAATATACAGTGCATTTGGAAAGAATTCAGACCCCTTTACTTTTCCCCCATTTTTTCTTTACAACCTTATTCTAAAATGGATTAAATAAATATTTTCCCTCATTGATCTACACACAATACCTCATAAATGACAAAGAGATAACAGGTTTTTAGAAATGGTTGCAAATGTATAAAAAACAAAAAACAGAAATGCCTTATTTACATAAATATTCAGACCCTTTGCTATGAGAATCTAAATTGAGCTCAAGTACATCCTATTTCGATTGATCATCCTTGAGATGTTTCTTCAACTTGATTGGAGTCCACCTTTGGTAAATTCAATTAACCTCTAACGAGCCTCTACCCCGGATCCGGGAGCACCCCCCACCCCCCCCACACTGATTAGCATCGCTAGCATAGCGTCACAATTAAATAGTAGCATCTAAATATCATTAAATCACAAGTCCAAGACACCTAATGAAAGATACAGATCTTGTGAATAAAGCCACCATTTCAGATTTTTAAAATGTTTTACAGGGAAGACACAATATGTAAATCTATTAGCTAAACACGTTAGCAAAAATCACCATTTTTCTTTGTCCACCATTTTCTCTCAACACAAGTAGCTATCACCAATTCGGCTAAACTAAGATATTGATAGCCACTAACCAAGAAAAAACCTCATCAGATGACAGTCTGATAACATATTTATGGTATAGGATAGGTTTTGTTAGAAAAATGTGCATATTTCAGGTAGATATCATAGTTTACAATTGCACCCACCGTCACAAATGGACTAGAATAAATACATAGAGCAACGTGTATTACCTATTTACTAATCATCAAACATTCGTAAAAATACACAGCATACACTAATCGAAAGACACAGATCCTGTGAATACAGACAATATTTCAGATTTTCTAAGTGTCTTACAGCGACAATAAATCGTTATATTAGCATACCACATACGCAAACGTTACCCGAGCACTGATTCTAGCCAAAGAGAGCGATATCGTATCATGGCCAAAATACATAAATCTTTTCACTAACCTTCTCAGAATTCTTCAGATGACACTCCTGTAACATCATATTACAACATACATATACAGTTTGTTCGAAAATGTGCATATGTAGCCACCAAAATCATGGTTAGACAATGACAAAAGTAGCACAGCTGGTCAGAAAATGTCGTGCACCATATTAGACAGTGATCTAGTCTTATACATAAATACTCATAAACTTGACTAAAAAATACAGGGTGGACAGCGATTGATAGACAATTTAATTCTTAATACAATCGCGGAATTACATTTTTTTAATTATCCTTACTTTTCAATACAGGTTGCGCCAAGCAAAGCTACATCTAACAAAATGGCAGAACGTGCGTTTGACATTTTTCTACAGAACAACGATTTATCATCTTAAATATTTCTTACTATGAGGCGATCTTCCAACAGATTCTTGGGCAATGAATCCTTTCTTGGGTCTAATCTTCTTTTGGTCGAAAGATGTCCACTTGTCCGTCGAAATGCTCACTAACGTACGACCGGGACCCCGAAACGTGCCCGGAGCTTCAAAGTCTATTACAAAGCAATGCCTCAAAATCGCACTAAACGGATATAAATTGCTATAAAACGGTTTAAATTAACTACATTATGATGTTTCTAACACCTATAACGAGTAAAAACATGACCGACGCTATATTACTGGCTAAACCAAGACTTGGAAAAAGGCCAGTCAGATATCCTTCTTGCGTTGAGCGCAGACTCCAAAGGAATCCTACTTCCGGTCTTTGGTCATTTATAGAGCCTGTGATTGCGCAATAGACTCCATTCAAATTGTCATCACTTACTGACATCTAGTGGAAGGCGTGGGCAGTGTTTGTATCTCATAGGATTAACAGAGACTTTAAAAACTGATCTGGAACCAGAGGCCAAGATGTCTAAATCTCACACACTGGGAGGAAAAGTGCTGTAGAATGAGTTCTGTTTCACTCAGAGACATAATTCAAATGACTATAGAAACTAGAGAGTGTTTTCTATCCAATAATAACAATAATATGCATATTGTACGAGCAAGAATTGAGTACTAGGCAGTTTAACTTCTTGAGAATACAGGGGGTGCTGTTTCGCATTAGCATAATTGCCTCTACAGATTAAACTGCCTCTTATTCAATTATTGCTGTTACTATATGCATATAACCATATGCCATTGGATAGAAAACAAGCTATGGTTTCTAAAACCGTTCCAATTTTGTCTCTGAGTCAAACACAGGTCATTTCACAGCACTTTCCCTGAGCCAGAAGAAGATTGCAAGATGTGTATGCTCGCTTCAAAGCTCTGCCTATATATGGTCACGCGACCTATGACCCGAAACACACTTCCTTCTTCTTCCTCTGGGTGTCTGGAAGACGTCAGAGGAGAAATTTTTTGTTTATCTTGTACTGACGTGAAATAAGACCTATTTCTTTAGCGTGACCGACAACTTCCGGTTTCTGAGATGCGCGTTTTCAGAGGTGCCATTGTCTTTTGTTATGCTGACGTTACGGATGAAAACTATCTCCGTCTCGAAGTTTGTTTGATACATGTGACCATATCACCGTAATGTATGTTTTTTCAATATAGTTTAATCAGATTATTAGAATTTTTTCGGGAGTTTTGCCGTGTTCCGTTCTTTGAGTTTTTTAACTTTGGGCAGGGACCGTGCCAGTCGACCAGTACCCAGGCTAAATGAAGAGGGGAAGTTGCCATTGTGAATGGATTGAACGACTCATCAGGACTAAGGACACCTTGATCAACATTCTGATGAAAGACCAGCAATAGTAAGACCCAATTTACGATGTTATTTCATATATCTGTCGTGCATGTGAACTGGTCGGGCGCGTCCAGCTGGTTCTGGCTGGCCTGGTTATGCTAATTTAGCGCTACATTTTGTTTTCGCTATAAAACATTTAAAAAATCTGAAATATTGTTTGGATTCACCAGATGTTGGGCTTTCAATGTCTGTACGCTGTGTATTTTTTCTGAAATGTTTTAAGACAAGTAATTAGTTATATAACGTTGGTCTCTGTAATTGTTCTAGCTGCATCAGCACTATATCAGATTGCAGCTGCAATGTAGAACTGTGATTTATACCTGAAAAATGCACATTTAAAAAAAAAAAAATATGCTATACCATAAATATGTTATCAGACTGTCATCTTATGAATTTGTTTGTTGGTTTGTGGCTATCAATATCTTAGTTTAGCCGAATTGGTGATAGCACCTGATGGAGTAAGAAACTGTTGGAGTAAGAAAATGGTGTCTTTTGCTAACGTGTTTAGCTAATAGATTTACATATTTTGTCTTCCCTGTAAAACATTTAAAAAATCTGAAATGGTGGTTTTATTCACAAGATCTGTGTCTTTCATTGGGTGTCTTGGACTTGTGATTTAATGATATTTAGATGCTACTATTTAATTGTGACGCTATGCTAGCGATGCTAATCAGTGTGGGGGGGGGGGGGTGCTCCCGGATCCGGGTTAGGTACTCTGTAGAGGTTAATCTGTAGAGTTAATTATGCTAATGCGAAATAGCACCCCCTATAGTTGCAAGAAGTTAAGGAGAAGTTTATCTAATGTTCCATGTATAACACTTGTATTTTCATCAACATTTAGGATGAGTATTTCTGTAAATTGATGTGGCTCTCTGCAAAATCACAGGATGTTTTTGGAACTACTGAACATAACGCGCCAATGTATACTGAGATTTTTTTATATAAATATGAACTTTACCGAACAAAACATACATGTATTGTGTAACATGAAGTCCTATGAGTGTCATCTGATGAAGATCATCAAAGGTTAGTGATTCATTTTATCTCTATTTCTGCTTTTTGTGACTCCTCTCTTTGGCTGGAAAAATAGCTGTGTTTTTCTGTGACTTGGCGCTGACCTAACATAATCGTTTGTGGTGCTTTCGTCGTAAAGCCTATTTGAAATCGGACACTGTAGTGGGATTAACAAGAAGTGTATCTTTGAAATGGTGTAAAATACTTGTATGTTTGAGGAATTTTAATTATGAGATTTCTGTTGTTTGAATTTGGCGCCCTGCACTTTCACTGGCTGTTGTCATATCGATCCCTTTAGCAGGATCTCAGCCATAAGAAGTTTTAATGCAACCGCTGTGTCAGATTTAAAAAAAGCTTTACCGAAAAAGCACACCATGCAATAATCTGAGTACAGCGCTCAGACCAAAACAAGCCAAACAGATATCCGCCATGTTGTGTAGTCAACAGAAGTCAGAAATAGCATTATAAATATTCCATTACCTTTGATGATCTTCATCAGAATGCACTCCCAGGAATCACAGTTCCACAATAAATGTTTGATTTGTTCGATAAAGTTAATAATTTATGTCCAAATACCTCCTTTTTGTTCACGCCTTGAGTTCACAAATCCAAATTCATTACGCGCGAGCAGACGAGCAGACGAGCAGACGAAAAGTCAAAAAGTTCCGTTACAGTCCGTAGAAACATGTCAAACGATGTATAGAATCAATCTTTAGGATGTTTTTATCATAAATCTTCAATAATGTTCCATCCGGAGAATTATTTTGTCTTCAGAAATGCAATGGAACTCAAGCTGACGCTCACGTGAATGCGCATGGTCAGCTCCTGGCTCTCTGTCAGACCTCTGACTCATTCCCTTCTCATTCCCCCCACTTCACATTAGAAGCATCAAACAAGGTTCTAAAGACTGTTGACATCTAGTGTAAGCCTTAGGAAGTGCAGCATGACCAATATCCCACTGTATCTCCGATAGGCAATGAGTTGAAAACCTACAAACCTCAGATTTCTTGGTTGGATTTTTTCTCAGGTTTTTGCCTGCCATATGAGTTATGTTATACACACATACACCCTTCAAACAGTTTTAGAAACTTCAGAGTGTTTTCTATCCAAATATACAAATATTTTGCATATCTTAGCTTCTGAGACCGAGTAGCAGGCAGTTTAACTTCTTATGGCTACAGGGGGCGTATTGAAAAACTGGAAAATATGTGCCCATTTTCAAACGGCCTCTTAATCAATTTTTACTCTTACAATATGCATATTATTACTACTATTGGATGGAAAACAGTCTCTAGTTTCTAAAAACGTTTGAATTATTTCTCTAAGTGGAACAGAACTATTTTTACAGACCATTTCCTATCCGGATTTGAGATTTCCAAAATCGATGTCTCTCTTCAAGACCTTGTCTATAAAAGGGCATGTCACTTGGGACCATAGAAACACGTCATACGCCTTCCACTGGGTGTCATGCGGAAGTGAGAGCAGAAAGGACTTGAATATCTCGTTCAGGGCTTGCATACAGCCTCTTGGAGTGAGAGGACCGCCATAATTTTTTTTGTCCCAGGCACGAAGTTGGACTTTGTATTGCCTCCTGGAAAACTGTCGTTATACGTGAATATAGTCTCCGGCTTCGATTTGACTTGATACATGTCACAATATCATCCTAAAGTATGTTTTTTCAATATAGTTTAAATATATTATTGAAATTTATTCGGGAGTTTAGACGTGATGCTTTGGAAGAATTGTTTGAAGAAGGAGAGGTTAGCGCCGCACGGCCAGTGTGCTTGCTAATTCAAGAGGGAAATAGTTTGTTCTGGATCCCAAACAAAGACTGTACTGGACAATGGACCCCTTTACAACATTCTGATGGAAGATCAACAAAGATAAGGACCCAATTTGGGATGCTTTTTCATATATCTGTCGAACTGTGCTATGCTACCGTTTGACTAGAATCAATGCTGCCGTGTGCTAGCTAATGTAGTAAGCTAATATGACGATATATTGTGTTTTCGCTGTAAAACACTTCAAAAATCGGAAATATTGGTTCTATTCACACGATCTTTGTCTTTCATTAGCTATCC
Organism: Salvelinus fontinalis; assembly: GCF_029448725.1. Lineage (NCBI taxonomy): Eukaryota > Metazoa > Chordata > Actinopteri > Salmoniformes > Salmonidae > Salvelinus > Salvelinus fontinalis. Next base: position 15,078,675 of record NC_074668.1, read on the forward strand.
ACCATATATTTTTCTGAAATGTTTTATGATGTGTAATTAGTTGTTGACGTTGGTGTCTGTATTTTCTCTGGCTACTCCCGTGCGATTTCAGACTGTAGCTATGATGGGAGCAGTAATGTAAAACTGATTTATAGCTAAAATATGCACATTTTTTGAACAAAACATAGATTTATTGTGTAACATGTTATAGGACTGTCATCTGTTTTTTCTAGGTTATTTAGGTTGGTTCTAGGTTAGTTAGGTTGGCTTGTGCATGCTACTTGCATCCTACTTGTGCTGTGAAAAATGTCTGTCCTCTTTTTTATTTGGTGGTGAGCTAACATAAATATATGTGGTGTTTTCTCTGTAAAACATTTAAAAAATCAGACATGTTGGCTGGATTGACAAGATGTTTATCTTTCAAATGCTGTATTGGACTTGTTAATGTGTGAAAGTTAAATATTTTTTTAAAATGATTTTGAATTTCGCGCCCTGCAATAGAGCTGGATGTTGTCATAAGTGTACCTACGTCGGGACAGCCCGCCTAACAGGTTAATCTGGGCACCTCTGGGCATCTTATTCATCCAAGCTACTCAATACTGCCCCCAGCCATAAGAAGTTTAATTGGACATGATTTGGAAAGGCACACACCTGTCTATATAAAGTCCCACAGTTGTCAGAGCAAAAACCACGCCATGAGGTCGAAGAGCTCCGAGACAGAATTGTGTCAAGGCACAGATCTGGGGAAGGGTACCAAAACACATCTGCAGAATTGAAAGTCCCCAAGAACACAGTCACCTCCATCGTTCTTAAATGGAAGAAGTTTGGAACCATCAAGACTCTTGCTAGAGCTGGCCGCCTGGCCAAACTGAGCAATCGAGGGAGAAGGGCCTTGGTCAGGGAGGTGACCAAGAACCCAATGGTCACTCTGACAGACCTCCAGAGTTCCTCTGTAGAGATGGGAGAGCCTTCCAGAAGGACAACCAACTCTGCAGCACTCCACCAATCCGGCCTTTATGGTAGACTGGCCAGACGGAAGCCACTCCTCAGTAAAAGGCACATGACAGCCTGCTTGGAGTTTATCAAAATGCACCTAAAGGACTCTCAGACCATGAGAAACAAGATTCTCTGGTCTGATGAAACCAAGATTGAACTCTTTGGCCTAAATGCTAAGTGCCACATTTGAAGGAATCCTGGCACCATCCCTATGGTGAAGCATGGTGGTGGCATCATGCTGTGGGGATGTTTTTCAGCAAAGTACAGAAAGATCCTTGATGAAAACCTGCTCCGGAGTGCTCAGGACCTCAGACTGGGGCAAATGTTCACCTTCCAACCGGACAACAACCCTTAAGCACACAGCCAAGACAACGCAAGAGTAGCTTCGGGACAACTCTCTGAATGTCCTTGAGTGGCCCAGCCAGAGCCTGGACTTGAACCCGATCAAACATCTTTGGAGAGACCTGAAAATAGCTGTGCAGTGACGCTCCCCATCCAACCTGACAGAGCTTGAGAGGATCTACAGAGAATAATGAGATAAACTCCCAAATACAGGTGTGCCAAGCTTGTAGTGTCATACCCAAGAAGACTCAAGGCTGTAATCACTCCCAAAGTTGCTTCAACAAAGTACTGACTAAAGGGTCTGAATACTTATGTAAATGCCGTATTTAAGCTTTTTATTTTTAATAGCTTTGCTAAAATTTCCTAAAACCAATTTTTGCCTTGTCATTATAGGGTATTGTGTGTAGATTGATAAGGGTAAAAAAAACAATTTAATCCATTTTAGAATAAAGCTGTAACGTAATAATTTTTTGAAAAGTCAAGGGTTATGAATAGTTTCCGAATGCCCTGTAGATACAATAAACTTAGAACAATTACACATGATAGGAGAGTTCAACAAAGCATTGCTAATTGTCTCATGAAGTACAGGTGGATGTAAAAGTGAAAGACTGTTCAGACAAAGTGTAATATGGTAGGGGAATGGCAGAGGAAGAGGAAGGTAGTTTGACAGACGCAAGCAGTAGCACAGTTTGATTGAATGACTGCTAAAATTAGTTTGTGTTGGAGGCCGGTTGGAATACAGGGGTGGAACGGTAAGGTAGGATGCTGTGGTGTGGTTTGGTGTGATGTGGTGTGGTGTGGTGTGGGAACATTAAAGTGGTGGAGGCTGGTTGGAATACAGGGGTGGAAGGGTAAGGTAGGATGCTGTGGTGTGGTGTGGTGTGGTGTGGTGTGGTGTGGTGTGGTGTGGGAACATTAAAGTGGTGGAGGCTGGTTGGAATACAGGGGTGGAACGGTAAGGTAGGATGCTGTGGTGTGGTGTGGTGTGGTGTGGTGTGGTGTGGGAACATTAAAGTGGTGGAGGCTGGATCAGCTGGGCAGGCAGAGAGAGAGAAATTCACAGCTGGCTTTTGGGTCTGCTTTACATAAAATAACCAAGATTGAGCTGGGAGCTAGGAACTGGGAGATGGGAACTGGGAGATAGGAACTCGGAGATGGGAACTGGGAGATGGGAACTGGGAGATGGGAACTGGGAACTGGGAGCTGGGAGATGGGAACTGGGAGCTGGGAGCTGGGAGCTGGGGTGTACTACCTCTCTAAATAGTATTAGAGTGGACCCTGCTTGCCCACTGAGCTCTCTCTACTGCCTGCTTGGGACACTCCATCCTTCAAAGAAAAGTTTATTAATAGGGACTGAGAAAACAGTCACGTCTAAAAGTCTCCAAAGGCTGCTGCAGCTCAGGATAGGATTTCAGGCCAGGATTTCATAATGGGATTATGACAAGGATGGTTTATTACATGTCCCCCTTATCTATAAATAATAATATTAGACTGGCTAAAGTCACATTGGTCAATGCTGTCAGTCCCACAGAGTAGGAGTATGTTAAAGTTTCCCATTGGTGTAGCCCTTTCCAGCAGTCAAATTGGAAGTGGAATGTTATTAATACTTTTCACAATTTCATAATTAATAAACATAATTTTTTTAAATGTCAAACCATTTTGTTATTTTTCAGTCTTCTGTGATGTAAATAAAGTGTAATATTGTAATGCTAACTCAAAATTGGATACATTTCAACTCTATATCTGACATGGTACAAAAGTAGATTTATTTACGACTACCAAGAAACACTCTGTGTGACCCTGATTTAGCCCACTGCAGAAAAATGTTCATTTGTGTTATTCTACAAACCCTTTTCATTCAAACCTCTTTAAATGACATTCAGCTTATAAATGCTTCAAAAAGCCATAAGCACTACATGAATGTGTTACCAAATATCTATAACCGTATGTCATGCTTTATAAAGGGGTCATAAATGTGACATAAAGGGTGACATAAATGTGGCATAAAGGGTGACAAGGATGGCATACCCTCTAAAGTGATGTCATGTTAGTCACATTACACCTAATCTCATTCACATACACTTCCTCCCAAATGATCTGGTGGACCAATGCATCAAACTTGGCCTTCATTAGTAAAGGTTAGATTTAAAATCTCATTTTAACAAGGTACATTGTGGAAATGGGCAGGGTTTAGCAATAATTATGACTTTTTGAGTAGTGACAATGACAAACAATTTACTCAGTAAGGTCACTCCTATAGAATACTATGGTCACTCTCACTAAGGGGGCTCCCGAGCGGCACAGCAGTCTAAGGCACTGCATCTCATTGTAAATAAGCATCTGTTTTAACTGACTTGACTAGTTAAATAAAGGTTAAATAAATAAACATTTAAAGGCCAACATTGAATGGTTGATTTCCCAGACTTATATGTGATGTGTGTGCAAAAGCCTGGGGACAATGTTACACGAAGAAACAAATCAAATCATCAAATCAAGTTTATTTTATATAGCCCTTCGTACATCAGCTAATATTTCGAAGTGCTGTACAAAAACCCAGCCTAAAACCCCAAACAGCAAGCAATGCAGGTGTAGAAGCACAGCGGCTAGGAAAAACTCCCTAGAAAGGCCAAAACCTAGGAAGAAACCTAGAGAGGAACCAGGCTATGAGGGGGGGGCCAGTCCTCTTCTGGCTGTGCCGGGTGGAGATTATAACAGAACATGGCCAAGATGTTCAAATGTTCATAAATGACCAGCATGGTCAAATAATAATCAGGAGTAAATGTCAGTTGGCTTTTCATAGCCGATCATTAAGAGTATCTCTACCGCTCCTGCGGTCTCTAGAGAGTTGAAAACAGCAGGTCTGGGACAGGTAGCACGTTCGGTGGACAGGTCAGGGTTCCATAGCCGCAGGCAGAACAGTTGTAACTGGAACAGCAGCAAGGCCAGGTGGACTGGGGACAGCAAGGAGTCATCATGCCCGGTAGTCCTGACGCATGGTCCTAGGGCTCAGGTCCTCCGAGAGAGAGAAAGAAAGAGAGAAGGAGAGATTTAGAGAGAGCATACTTAAATTCACACAGGACACCGGATAAGACAGGAGAAGTACTCCAGATATAAACAACTGACCCTAGCCCCCCGACACATAAACTACTGCAGCATAAATACTGGAGGCATAAACACTTACCTTGATGTAAGCCCCAAACCTCAAGAAATTGAAAGTGTCTTTCTTCTGGAACCAAGTTAGATGTTCCTCAGTACAGAAACACTCACACAGCAATAAAGAGCCATACTGCATGGTGCTGGGCCCAGTCAGGTCTTTGACACATTCACCCACTCCCCCAATGAAATATCAGCCACAAAATGTTGTCAGCATTGTAACAGGTTGTAATCAAGCCCTGGTCTCCGGCATGGGAACAGAAGAGGAATACCTGGTGCGGTAGTCTCAGGTTGGACTACTCCAAATCGTCTTGGTTCTGACACACTGTCACCGATCCCTCTGGAACTTTCATTGCGCACACCTGGCGCCTATTCCCACTGATTGTATTTGTATATATGTGCCCTTTGTTCACCATGGTGCTGTCCATTATTGTTACAATGTCCGTTGGTGCGTGTGAGTACCTGTGCTGTGTGTTTTGGCTTGCGTGCCATTGTGTATTGCGCAGATGATTACGGGTCTCGTCCCATGTGATAATCATTGAGCGCGTGTGTATTTATTTGAGATACTCCTAGGTCTTTTTGTGTTTGTTTGGTCTTCGTTCCAGTGCCCTTACACGGCACGCCGTAATTTGGGGTATAATTTTAAAAAACTATTACGCATTCCTGCACCTGTCTCCCGAATCTCTTCATGCCAGTGTGACACACACACAAACAAACTCAAGCTTTGCAGGTCAATCAACCCATTTAAAAACCTCTCACACCCCACAGTAACCTGTGGATAATGTGAATAGTGTAGCCCCCAATGCAAATCGCTGTATATGGAATATATATTGGCTTAGAGCAAGAAATATTCTGGGTGTTGCAGTAAAAGTATTGTAAGGATTACTCAGTAGGGTCTGTAGAATGTATATATGGTGTCATTTCATGGGGCTCTGAATAATACGGCGTGTTGCTGGACTTTTACTCCACCGTTCCATTGGCGGCCGAATATCGTCACATGTGCGCTTACTGTAATACAGAAACAATGCTAACGAAACAACAGTGTAGTAGGGCATGCTCACTGAATTAAAGGGCAACCACACCAAAAAAATCTAAGTTTACTAAAAACAGGGGTAAAGCAGAAAAAAATGGGGGAAATCGGGAACAAGGAACAAAAAAAAGGATTTTAATTGGCCCTACCAACATTTTTTGCTGTGCATGACTGCACTTGGGAGTGTGTGTCATCCTACATGTATGTTTTGTTCGGTAAAGTTCATATTTATGTAAAAAAATCTCAGTTTACATTGACGTGTTATGTTCAGTAGTTCCAAAACATCCGGTATTTTGCAGAGTGCCACATCAATTTACAGAAACTCATAATAAACATAATACTCATAATAAACATTGATAAAAGATACAACTGTTATTCACAGATTTAAAGATATACTTCTCTTTAATGCAACCGCTGTGTCAGATTTTAAAAAAACTTTACGGAAAAAGCAAACCATGCAATAATCTGAGTACGGTGCTCAGACGACAAATCAACCCAAAGAGATATCCGCCATGTTGGAGTCAACAGAAGTCAGAAGTAGCATTATAAATATTCACTTACCTTTGATGATCTTCATCAGAATGCACTCCCAGGAATCCCAGTTCCAATAAATGTTTGTTTTGTTCGATAATGTCCATCATTTATGTCCAAATTCCTCCTTGTTGTTCGCGCGTTCAGTACACAATCTAAACTCACGACGCGCGTGCAAGTCCAGAGGAAAGTGCGGATGAAAAGTCCAAACAGTTATATTACAGTCCATAGAAACATGTCAAATGAAGTATAGAATCAATCTTTAGGATGTTTTTAACATAAATCTTCAATAATGTTCAAAATAATTCCTTTGACTTCAGAAATGCAATAGAACTCAAGCTAACTCTCACATGAACGCACATGGTCACCTCGTGGCACTCTGGGAGAGACCTTACTCAATCCCCTCTCATTCGCCCCCACTTCACAGTAGAAGCATCAAACAAGGTTCTAAAGACTGTTGACATCAATTGGAAGCCTTAGTTAGTGCAACATGACCCCATTTCCACTGTATCTTGGATAAGCAAAGAGTTGAAAAACTAAAAACCTCAGATTTCCCACTTCCTGGTTGGAATTTTTCTCAGGTTTTGCCTGCCATATGAGTTCTGTTAAACTCACAGACATCATTCAAACAGTTTTAGAAACTTCAGAGTGTTTTCTATCCAAATCTACTAATAATATGCATATCCTAGCATCTGGGCCTGAGTAGCAGGCAGTTTACTCTGGGCACCCTTTTCATCCGGACGTGAAAATACTGCCCCCTACCCCAAATAAGTTAAGTGGTGCTTATGCCACCCTTTATAAAGCACAGGTTTATGTCATATTTGACATTGTGGGTTATATCACATTTGACATTAGTGGTTGTCATGCAGTTCTGCCACATTTATGAACCCTTTATAAATCATGACATACAGTTATAGATGATTTGTAACAAATTTATGTAGTGTTTATGAAGGCTTTATGAAGCCTTTATAAGCTGCACGTCATTTAAAGCGGGTCCCAATTTTCATCAAGCTTTATTTGAAATGTATCGAATATCCAGGACACCTACAGCACCCGATGTCACAGGAAGGCCAAAAAGATCATCAAGGACCTCAACCACCCAATGTCACAGGAAGGCCAAAAAGATCATCAAGGACATCAACCACCCGATGTCACAGGAAGGCCAAAAAGATCATCAAGGACATCAACCACCCAATGTCACAGGAAGGCCAAAAAGATCATCAAGGACATCAACCATCCAATGTCACAGGAAGGCCAAAAAGATCATCAAGGACCTCAACCATCCAATGTCACAGGAAGGCCAAAAAGATCATCAAGGACATCAACCACCCGATGTCACAGGAAGGCCAAAAAGATCATCAAGGACATCAACCACCCGAGCCACGACCTGTTCACTCCGCTATCATCCAGGAGACAAGGTCAGTACAGGTCCATCAAAGCTGGGACCGAGAGACTAAAAAACAGCTTCTATCTTAAGGCCATCAGCCTGTTAAATAGCCATCACTAGCCGGCCTCCACCTAGTACCATGCCCTGAACTTAGTCACTGTCACTAGCCGCCCTCCACCTAGTACCATGCCCTGAACTTAGTAACTGTCACTAGCCGGCCTCTCCCCAGTACTCTGCCCTGAACTTTGTCACTGTCACTAGCCGGCTACCACCTGGTTACCCAACCCTGCACCATAGAGACTTCTCCCCAATGCACATATACATGGAATACTGGTCACTTTAATAATGTTTACATACTGTTTTACTCATTTAATATGTATATACCATATTCTAGTCAAGGCCATCCTATTCAACTATTGCTGTGTACTATTCTATCCTATGTATTCTACAGATATAATAAATATCCTATCCACATACGGTCCATAATGCCAATAAATCCCATCACACACATACAGTACCAGTCATTCACAGCAATACAAACAAATCTAAAAGTACAAGAAAATAATTAAGAAATATATAATATTAGGACGAGCAATGTCCTGAGTATAAATACATTGCTCGTCCTAATATATACAGTACCATAACACTGTTGGCGCTAGGAACACAAGCATTTCACTATACCCACAATAACATCGGTTAAATATGTGTATTCGACCGATACAATTTGTTTTGAACATCACTAAATCTTTGCTATTTGGAAACCAAAATGGACCAAACTTTTTTCAGTGGTCATCATGACTAGGCATTTTTACCAAGAAACCAACTACTGCATTGATGCAGCAGACCAACAGTAAGGACTTTACATTTCACTAATGACTCTAATGATGTTAGGCGTTTGTTGTGGCTATTAGATTTCAATCACCTTATCCATCTGCCACACAGCCAATTACTAAACACCACTTGCACTAAACTGCAGCAGTGTATTTTTATAAGGAGCAACCTTCAAAAGTCTCTGCAAGAATGAAAGGAATTTACCATTTGCAGTAAGCCCTAGGTTTGCAGCAGTTCATATAATTATGGTTTTTGGCTTGCAAGTAATTTGCATGCCTTTATTTCAAACGAAAAGCTTTCGTGCACACACCTTCATACTGTGTGTTGTAGATGGCTGTCTGGAATAATTGAAGTTATTTGATATGCACCATTTGAAGGCCCGGCCCTTTAACATAATGCAATATTTAAAGTTACGTGAATTATACTCACGCAACATCAGGGAAGGGTCCCCACCTGGACTGGGCATCGGTGCAAAGGAGGGCTCTGGCCATGGAGCTGGGTTGGACATCAGGGAAGGGTCCCACCTGGACCAATAGTTGTCACGCCCTGACCATAGAGAGCCCTTGGTTCTCTATGGTGTAGTAGGTCAGGGTGTGACTAGGGGGTGATCTAGTATATGTATTTCTATGTTGATGCTAATGTGGTTCCCAATTAGAGGCAGCTGTTTATCGTTGCCTCTGATTGGGGATCATATTTAGGTAGCTATTTCCCCACCTGGACCAATAGTCCAGAATAAATTCAACAACAGGGAATGGTCCCCACCTGGACCAATAGTCCAGAATATATTCAACATCAAACTCATTTAGCAGTTAATCTATGTAGGAGAAAGTCAAAATATTTTCCATTATGTCAAAAGTGAATATGTTTACAATATGTCAACGTAGCCAATAAAAAAAAGCATTGCAGGAATTTGTACCACATGTCCAAGCCATTGATGAGATATACTTACTTTGTAGAGCAAGACTTCCAATTTCCTGAGAAGAAAGAGGAAGGAACGAAATGGACACACTGGCGACAACTCTGCCATGAACCCAAGACAGGAAGGCACTTCTCCTCCCTGATAAACACCACATTGAACAGCACACAAAGGATCCCACTTTTTGTTTATACAAAAAGCCCAGACGGCCATATTGTTCTATCTCTCTTGAACCCTGTTTGGGAGCCTTGCCGCAGATGGGGGCGGGCGACCGCTTTGTCCACAGCCACCACAGTCCTGAGGACTGAAGGGCCTGTGTACCCAGAGCCAAGCAGTAGAGCACAAAGCCCAGGGTAGAGCCACCCCACCCTGGCTAAAGATCATGGCCGGCCCCCGGGGACCGAGAGGTCTATGGTTCCAGACTAGACTGGCATCTGCCCCCTCAGAAGAGCTGTGTGTTCCAGCTTCAGTCAGAGGCCATTACACAACGTTTCCTTCATGTCCTCTTTGCCGCCTGTTAATATACTGCTGTTGTTGCAAAGTTTGGTGTATTTCTTTGGGATTTACTATATCTCTGGTATAATGCCAGTGTTACTAATTTAATGTTGTTACAATAAACAGGGAACAACAAGGTCTTGAACTTACAGAGACATAGGTCACATTGTCCAATAAAACAAATGGTTTCTAATTCCAGATCAGACACACGATAGCCTAAAATTATTAGTCACAGGATATGGAGAGGGATACAACTCAAACAACCTGGATGTTGCTTTTGGCAGTGATGTAGTCTGTGGTGCAAAGGCAGGGTGTAGACATAGGCAGTTATTCATCTAAATATACTTAACATCCAAAACTCGCTGAAACTCATTCACCAAAATGCAACCCCCTCGCCCCTACTAAATATAGCTATGTCTGTTTGAAAATCATGCCTTTTATGAATGACTTTCAGTTGGAGAAAAAGAGTGGGAGTCAGACAAGCCGGGATCTGCTGTACCCCTCTGTAAAAATAACCAGGAAAAAATTGAGTATGTTCTGAGTTGGAGTTTATTATTGACTGCAGGGCCAGCAAACAACAGGTAGGTAGAGATTCTTTCTGAAACGGGGGCAAGTAGGGCTGTGGCGGTCACAAAATTTCATCAGCCAGTGATTGTCAAGCAAATAACTGTCGGTCTCACGGTAATTGACTGTTAATTAACAAACACATTTAGCATCTCCTGGCTTCCACACAAGCCACTGATGCAGACCTTTGGAACATCTACATTTTAAAAAGTCTAATAAATCCATATAATATAGCCTACACCTTCTCAATAAATTCTTCTCTATTTCAGAAGAACAGAATAGCATACTCTGAGTTGTCGTTATGTTAGGTCCTAAACTGGCTATGCCAAATGGCTTTGGGCTACACTAGTTCATTTAGCAGACGGGGCAAGAAGCGCTGTCGTTGTCTGGCCACAGGAATCTCGTCGTCCGAGTCGCACTCTCTAATGTGGCTGCTACCAAAACCTCACGCATTCCAGAGCACACAAACATGTTGACCAAATGGAACTCATCAATCCGGATTATTCCAGCACCCTGCTCTTAAACGCCCCTATGGTTTCACTTGTTTCCACTCTCCTAACCACCTGCCTCTTACCCCAATGTGTTCCTCATTTAGTCAGAAGCATTCTCAACAATCACCCACCTCTTCATTCTCACTTGATATTTTCCACTCTTTGCCTTGGGATTAAGTTCAGTCCTGGGGCTCTGGTGAACAAAACACTAAACTGGAAATAACTATTGTAAGGCTGTCTTGTTAGACAACATAAAATTACAACATTACATAATGATTTCCTTACCTTGTAAGCAGTTTATGGACAAGGAAAGACAGCAAATCACGGTTTGGTTGTGCTTACCAGGCCTCTGTTTCCAAATGCAAAAGTTTTTTGTAAAATTAACTACTGTATTCTATTAACATTTTTATCCATATCATCGTAATGTAACTTGATTTTGACTGGAAACGTGAAAAATAGTACTTTTTGGTAATTTCTTTTTAAAAGTTAGCATTTGGAGACAACACAGCATTTGGTAAACACAACTAAAGCATGGATTGCTGTTGTCATGAAGTTGCACTGTTAGTGAGGTTTATGACCCCCATAAATACCTTTCCCTCTTTTCTCTCTCTACTCTTGGAAAGTCTACACATTCTAGTTATCAGATTCATATGGAATTGTTGTGCAATTTAAATGTTGAAATATTAAACTATTTGTGAAAAAATGTAATGTAATTGTAGTTTTTAAAATGAGAGAAGTGTTTTCCTAAGTAAAATATGCTCAATCAGTGGCCACGCCCATGTGAATAGGCATTGGTTGGAAATGATGAATCAACCCCTTTCCTACATTTCTATAAGAGCCCCTGTGACCCAATTCATGGCGAACTAAGCCAACCTCAGCGTGAGCTCTGGTAGCGAATGGTTGAACGACTACAACCTAATGAAATTAGATTGTGTTCCTGATGACGTGAAGACTAATGTCCATATGTTTAAAAAGGTGAATTTCAATGTGGAGGTGACGATCGCCACGCTGGAAGGCTAATTTCAACTACACCAGCCAGAATGTAGCATGAGCTTAAAGTATGGCAACTTGATATGAACTTTGAACTCTTATTCACTAAAGAAGTGATACATCCTAGATGTCGAGTTATCAGCAGCAACTGTAAACGTGTGTGGCCTAGGAAAGGATGAACAATCTCTTCAGAACGAAAGGTTACCACAACGTATCCGTTCTACCATACGACGGCAGGGGTTACTACAATGTATCCGTTCTACCACACAATGACAGACTACAACGTATCCACCCCGCCCTGAAATATTCTTCAAAGGACAAGGGAGATCTCTGCTGGGCAACCCAGCCTTCCATCTTTGACCAATCTATCGAAGCGCAGCTCAGAGTAAATATATTTCTTGCATTTTCCTTTTCCGAAATATTTAGAATGCATAAGATACTGTATTTACGATAGCATAGCTCCATAAGGTCAAATAGAGACCCAATCCTTTTGTTCCTCAGTCTTCCCACACTTTCATTCAAACCCAACCCCCTTTCTTTGTGGAACCAGCCGTCATATTGGTTTCATCAGCTAGGGACATTTTCTTTTATGACATAATTAGTAATCAATGTATGAGCCATTGTCACGTTCGTCGTATGGAGGAAGAGAGGAGGACAAAGGCGCAGCGTGATATAAATACATTCTTATTATTTATTTAACGAAACGAAGAACACTAAACGCACTATCAAAACAACAAAACGAACGTGAAGCTATATATAAAAAGTGCAGACACAGGCAACTTACACATAGACAATAACCCACGAAATCCCTAAAGAATATGGCTGCCTAAATATGGTTCCCAATCAGAGACAATGATAAACAGCTGCCTCTAATTGAGAACCAATCTAGGCAACCATAGACATACAAACACATAGACTAGTAAACACCCCATAAACATACAAAACCCCTAGACAAGACAAAACACATACAGTATTCCCCATGTCACACACTGACCTAACCAAAATAATAAAAAAATTTAAAAAAAGATAACCAAGGTCAGGGCGTGACAGCCATCCCGTGTATATGTAACTCTGTGTGATTATTTAGATATTTAGCAAATGAATAAATAAGCCAAATTTTGTATCGCTGATTCAACTTGTTTGCCAGGGTTCGTGAAGATAACCAAGGATTTTACGACGTTCAGATGAGACTGAATAAGGTGCCGATTAATAATTTACTGCTATTGATATAAGAGATTACCAGGTCTTTAAGAGTTTATTTGGAAGACAACAGCTCTATAAACATTATACAGTGGTGCCCCGACTTCCTAGTTAATTACATTTACATGATTAGTTTAATCAGTTAATATTAATTACAGAGAATTGATTGGATAAAATAGCATGTCATATATCACTTAATCCATTGTAAAGACACGACACCGTCTTACATTGTCCATAGACTGCTTACAGGGTAAAGAAACCAATACGACATTTTGAAATTTGGGTGAACTATCCCTTTAAGGACATTCAAAGAGATGGGTTCTACAATTGTCATTTTGAATGAAACCACAGAGAGAGGATGTTCGATGTCACTACACATTTTATAACAGTCTGGGTACCAGTCTTTGTAGCTAACATTTCACTCCTTGCCACTCTTGTTATTTGCCGAACAGACTGGTCTTTCGGCAATCTCAACATTCAATATGCAGCCCGATTTACATTGCAGTTACTGATTGGCAGTTGGAAACAACATAAATATTTTCCATGACAACGTTGACCAAAATACAGGATATCATTTTTGCAACAAACTGTCAAAATGAAGAGCAGAATTGGTGTTTCACTATAACTAAGCCTAAAACATCTGGTTTTCTGTTTTCTCTGTATTTAATGAGAGTGAGAAATAATGATATGGAACATTTTAGCCTACAAGATTCAATTGAGGTACGTTTGCTTCAGTTGCATAACATTAATCAGAGGAAAGAAACTCAAAACTGGCACCTGTCATCATTCCTCGCACATATGCTGATCATTATGACAATGAGGCCCTTTCTCTACTTCCCCAGAGTCAGATGAACTCATGAATGCCATTGTCATGTCTCTGTGTCCAGTATGAAGGAAGTTAAGTGGCAGTTTCGCAAGCCAATGCACAATTCATGCATCTCCGCTGCCATCCCTAATGTCCTCTCTCCCATCGTCTCTTATAGCTGTTGAACCAGTAGCCTATATAGCCCAATGCCTGTACCAGAAGTAGCAATACAGTTTGGTCACAAATTTTTAGCTATTAAATATATTGTATATATATTCAAGGAAAGAAGCACCTTGCACTTACTTGCTTGCTGAATATAAAATAGGCTACAGCGTTCACAATGAACTGGCGGGGAAGTTTGAATGGCAAGAGCTTCTCTGTTGTGATGTGATTAAGGTTGCAAAGGGTCAGAAACTTTGCGGTAAATGTCCTGAAATTTTCCATGGGAAGTTAAGCCCGGGAATTTGGGGAATTTTGCTGAAATTCATTTTAAAAAGTTAGCTTATAACAGTGAACCTTTTTTAGTGGGATACACATAAGGCAATTCTAGGTATTGTGGCATATTTTGGTTAAACTATCCCCAATTCAATGGAATTGCAACTCTCTGCATGCACAGTCCATTCTTCCATCACATGTGCTGTTCACTCTTCCATCACATGTACAGCTGATTCTCAAGATCTTGCACACTAATGAGACGCTATTGAGCCCACACTACTACACTGTCTGAGCGAAGGACTACATGCTTTCTGGTAAGTTTTGATTACAACACAGACTGGGGTGAATATATTAAAAATGACGTACACGATTTTTTGTTAACTAGTAAATAGTAACCTGCAGCAAAGTGTGTTTAAAAAATGTCTAACTTGTCAACAATTTCTGCTAGTTAGTTTTTGCTACCATGTGGATTTTAGCTTGCTTGAGCCTGCTAACTGAGGAGTGTTAATTCACCTGTTTCCATACATGTTTCATTTTCATACATTTATCTTACAAAGGAGTTGTTTAATCTAACTACTTAACTATTTATTTTTGGAACTGTATTTGGGTAATTTTTACAATTTTTTTCTAATCATTACAGGAAAATGCCACGGGCACTATCTGATGAGTGGAGACATTTCACTGCAGCTAATGTTGAAGGAAAAGCTGTGTACATTTGCAAATACTGGCCAAATCATTAGTGAGAATGCAACAAAGATGCAGAATCATCTGGCCAAGTGCATAAAGTTCCCTCAGCGCTCACAACAAGAAACCTCTGACAACAGTCGCTCTACTTCCATTCGAGGTGAAAATGATGAATCAGACACCTTATCGATAGCAACAGCTCATGACCCTCCTGGAATCAGAAGTTTTTTTGACTCAATGGAGGAACATAGAGAAGAGAAAAACTGATGAATGTCTTGCTTGAGCTGTGTATGCAACTGGTCCACCTTTGATACTCACAGACAATGTGTAGTCAAATGTTCGTGGGCAAGGAATAATTAACTACATCATCTCCACCCTTCACCCAGCATTCTATAAGAGCACAGACACAAGGGACAACAGACACACCTGTCTCTCCATTGCAGATGAGCTGAAGGCAGTCACCAATGACCTTGGACCACAGAAGTGTTTGCACTGGTGACAGACAATGTTGCGAACATGAAGGCTTCTTGGTCTAAAGTGGAGGAGTCCTACCCTCACATCACACCCATTGGCTGTGCTGCTCATGCATTGAATCTGCTCCTCAAGGACACAATGGCTCTGAAAACAATGGATGCACTACAAGAGAGCCAAGGAAATTGTTAGGTATGTGAAGGGTAATTGTCACGCCCTGGCCTTAGTATTCTTTGTTTTCTTTATTATTTTAGTTAGGTCAAGGGGTTGTTGGTGTAGTATATGGGTTTGGTGTTGAGTGTATGTGTCTAGCTGTGTCTATGTTGGGTGTAGTTCTAGGAAAGTCTATGGTGGCCGGAATGGGTTCTCAATTAGAGACAGCTGATTTCGGTTGTCTCTAATTGGGAGCCATATTTAAGGCTGCCATGGGCTTTAGCTGTTTGTGGGTCATTGTTTGTGTATATGTATAGTTCAACGTAAGTAGTTTGTGTGTGCACTTACGTTTGAATTTTCACGATCGTTTGTTGTTTTTTCGTTATTGTTATAATAGTGTGTCGTGTTCATCTTCGTCGTTATTAAAAAGAAGATGTATCCAAATCATGTTGCGCCTTGGTCCGTCAATCCACCACACGATCGTGACAGTAATCAAGTTATAGCAGCAATCTACCTCACCAAGCAAATTGAGAAGAATAAGAGCACCACATTGAAGCTGCCCAGCAACACCGGTTGTGGTGGTGTTGTCATCATGTTTGACAGTCTCCTGGAGGGGAAGGAGTCTCTCCAAGAAATGTCCATATCACAGTCTGCCGATATGGACAGCCCCATCAAGAGGATCCTCCTGGATGATGTATTTTTGGAGAGAGTGGCAAGCAACCGGAAACTCCTGAAACCTATACCGGTAGCCATTGCACGGATTGAGGGAGACAATGCCATCCTGTTTGATGTTCAGACTCTGATTGCAGATATAAGAGAAGAAATCCATACTGCCCTGCCCACTTCACTGTTGCTCCAAGCAGAGGAAACTGCAGTTCTGAAATACATCAAAATCGTGAAGACTTCTGCCTGAATCCCATACAAGCTGCAGCGTACATGTTGGAAGTATGCTGGCAAGAGCATCCTGTCTGGTCAACAAGGTCAACAAGGCCTATGGTGTCATCACTACTGTGTCTCACCACCTTGGCTTGGATGAGGAAGGTTCTTGGCAGTCTGGCAAAGTACACTTCTAAGCAAGGGCTTGGGATGGAGATGCAATATGGCAGTCGTGCCAACATATCTCATCAGCCACCTGGTGGAAGGGACTTTGTGGATCTGAGACTCTTTCCCCTGTTGCCTCCATCATCCTCCAAATCCCACCAACATCAGCCGCCTCAGAGCGCAACTGGTCCTTGTTTGGGGTCACACACACCAAAGCACGCAACAGGCTGACCACTACAAGGGTTGAAAAATTGGTGGCCATTCTGCGCAAATTTGAGGCTTTTTGAGCCTGACAACGAGCCATCCTCAACAAGGTTGGAAAGTGGCAGTGAAGATGAGGCTCCAGAGTCTGATGTTCAAGAGGTGGACATTGAGGAGGTCCAGGAGAAGACATGGAAGCCTGAGAGGAAGACAATCAAAGCTTTAGTTTCTGGATTATCATTATACAGATGTATGTTGAACACGTTTTGGGAGATGCAATGGATCATTGGGGATCATTCAATATTCCCTTTCTTTTCTCGTTCAGTGAAATCATCCCATGTGAACATTCAACTCATTTAATTAAAGTTCAATTCGCAACTAAATATTTTTTTTATTTCTATTGGAAGGATTTAATCATTTGCAATTATGTCTACTTATGATAAGGTAAAAGGTTTATGTTTCTGTCTCCATATGATACCATATCAGTCAAATTTGCATAAACATTGTGATTGGATAATAGCTGTGAGGGTTATCAAATCAGAATCAAATCCACTGATCTCCTAGAGCTCATTAATGATAGAATGTTCATATTTGAAGATTGCCGAAAGGCCTATCTCTTTGTTAAATGATAGAAATAGCATGGAGTGGAATGTAATAGCTGAACAGAGACAGCAACCAGGCTAGCTTCATAAAGCACAGTTGCTAAACTAGGTCATTGTATGACCTTCAGAATGTGGTGACTTTTGGGATGGTAATATTCTCAAATCAAATATTAATTTGGATATGTGCTTAAAATGAAATTGAATTAGTTGACCTTACTGTGATAACAGGCAATGCACTCTACTGCACATGCAATGGTGTCAGCAATAGTGAATGTGATAACATTGCAAAGAGGGTTAATTGTGTCGTAGTACACAATTCAGTAATGATGATGATTAAGGTTGTTTGATTGGGTCAACCCCCTGCTTCCATCTATAGGGACCTGTGATGACTCGCAAGGCAGAATGTCTGAATTCTACTGCTCCCATTTTTCATTCAATTTGATGGCTAATCAATGGGAGCCTGAAGCAGGACCAGCTGAGTTCAGGGGAAGGAAGCATAATTGAATCTGACAATAATTTTCACATCTTTCTCTTGCCCTGTCTCCGATGCCATTAGCGACATTACTGTGATAATGGTTGCCATGACAGCATGAGCAATGCTCATTAATGACCCCACTGGTGGTAATGTTCTGGGCCATCTTTTTATTTCTTTCTTTCTTTCCCTCTTTTTCTTCGCCTGTACTCTTGACAAAGACTTCCGTTCTGCAAATGCCCCCCCTCAAGAGTAACAAAGTGAAGTTGACTCATTTCTGACATTCCTTATCAATATGTCTTAATATGTTTTGCATGTTGTGTCCTATCTCAAGAGAAAATAATAATCATAATGTACTGCTCTTGAACAACTCCCATACTGTCAACATCCCATATTATGAAACATGTCAGAAATACAATACACCACGAGCTCAGACGTGTGTCACAACACTAAAACGCTCCTCCCCTCATGTGTAAAATGCTGTGCATTGTAATATGAAATAGGAAAGGTCTGTAGAAAATCATCCCTGTTGATATAATCACTTCACCGCACTCTCGTCAGTAAAGACACATATGGACACAGGGTCAATAAGCAGTCTATTCTTATGCTCTGAGCACTACAGAGCAAAGTCGCAGAAAAACAAACATCTGTTGTGGACTGGGCCGTGTTTTCAATGTGGCTGAGAGCTGGTTGTCGAGTTTTGTGGACCACTTCCCAAGCGACCTGGGAGGACAAACGTCCTCTCTTCCACTCGGGACAAATGTTTCTGGAGGGGGAATGCTTCTATGCTTCCAGTAAACAGTATTGTGCCCAATGTCACTTCTGACTTGTAGAGGACTTCTGGCAGCACTGGCCAAGAAAACGCTGACCACAGAGCAGAGCAAGCAGCTGGACTGTCTGTGATCTAGTTCAACACACACACACACAAACACACACACACAGCATGATCATTACACAGGTGTACCTTGTGCTGGGAACGATAAAAGGTCACTCTAAAATGTGCAGTTTTGTCACACAACATAATGCCACAGATGTCTTAAGTTTTGAGGGAGCGTGAAATTGGAATGCTGACTGTAGGAATGTCCACCAGAGCTGTTGCCAAACAATTTAATGTTAATTTCTCTACCATAAGCCGCCTCCAACATCGTTTAAGAGAATTTGTCAGTACGCCCAACCGGCCTCACAACGGCAGACCACGTGTAACCACACCAGCCCAGGACCTCAACATCCGGGATCGTCTGAGACCAGCCACCCAGACAGCTGATGAAACTGTGGGTTTGTACAACCGAAGAATTTCTGCACAAACTGTCAGAAACCATCTCAGTGATGCTTATCTGCGTGCTCATTGTCCTCACCAGGGTCTTGACCTGACTGCAGTTCAGCGTTGTGACTGACTTCAGTGGGCAAAGGCTCACCTTCGATGGCCACTGGCACACTGGAGAAGTGTGCTCTTCACGGATGAATTCAGATTTCAACTGTACCGGGCAGATGGCAGACAGCGTGTATGGCTTTGTGTGGGCGAGCGTTTCGCTGATGTCATAGTTGTGGACAGAGTACCCCATGATGGCGGTGGGGTTATGGTATGGGCAGGCATAAGCTACTAAGAACTAATATTATCAATGACAGTTTGAATGCACAGAGATACCATGACAATATCCTGAGGCCCATTGTTATGCCATTCATCCGCCGCCATCACCTCATGTTTGAGCATGATAATGCACAGCCCCATTTCTCAAAGATCTGTACACAATTCCTGGAAGCTGAAAATGTCACCCATTGAGCATTTTTGGGATGCTCTGGATCAACCAGTTCCGCCAATATCCAGCAACTTCACACAGCCATTGAAGAGAAGTGGGACAATATTCCACAGGCCACAATCAACGGCTTGAACAACTAGAAGAAGATGTGTCGCGCTGAATAAGGCAAATGGTGCTCATACCAGATACTGACTGGTTTTCTGATCAATGCCCCTACCTTTTTTTTTTTACGTATCTGTGACCAAGAGATGCATATCTGTATTCCCAGTCATGTGAAATCCATAGATTAGGGCCTAAATAATTTATTTCAAATCAAATCAAATGTTATTGGTCACATACACATGGTTAGCAGATGTTATTGCGAGTGTAGCGAAATGCTTGTGCTTCTAGTTCCGACAGTGTAGCAATATCTAACATGTAATCTAACAATTCCACAACAACTACCTAATACACACAAATCTAAGTAAAGGAATGGAATAAGAATACATACATATACATATATGGATGAGCGATGACAGAGTGGCATAGGCAAGATGCAATAGATGATATAATACACAGTATATACATATGAGATGAGTAATGCAAGATATGTAAACATTATTAAAGGTGCATTATTAAAGTGACTAGTGATCCATTTATTAATGTGGCCAATGATTTCCAGTCTGTATGTAGGCAGCACCCTCTCTGTGTTAGTGATGGCTATTTAACAGTCTGATGGCCTTGAGATAGAAGCTTTTTTTCAGTCTCTCTGTCCCAGCTTTGTTTAGCCTGTACTGACCTCGCATTCTGGATAGTAACGGAGTGAACAGGCAGTGACTCGGGTGGTTGTTGACTTTAATGATCTTTTTGGCCTTCCTGTGGCATCGGATGCTGTAGGTGTCCTGGAGGGCAGGTAGTTTGCCCCCGGTGATGCTTGTGCAGACCGCACCACCGTCTGGAGAACTTTGCGGTTGTGGGCGGTGCAGTTGCCATACCAGTAAAATCTTGGAAATTGTTGCATGTTGCGTTTATATTTTTGTTCAGTGTACATATAGAGAGAGGATAGAGAGTATATATATATATACTTTGCATAATATTTGAAAGCAAATATTTTACCCATTAACAGGTACAGAGAGAGATCACACAAAATAAATGGCCAAAATCAGTATGACTTTAATTTGTACTGCGAAGGAATAAAGGGAGTGTTTCATTTTGTGTTACCTGAGAGTCGTTTGTGGCACACAGTTCAGACTGTAACTTTAGCTCTTTTCATGCATTGTAATGACTTCTGTGCGTTCTCCTACATCAAAAAGAAACAGATGGTAGCATTAACAAACCATTTAGGGACATTATCTTAAGCATTTAATAACACTTTTTTGAAAGAAACCCCCTAAAGTCGATTTCTGCGCCCCTGTCTAAATCTAATTGGCATAATAAAAAAAATCCCCAGTAAAATCTGTCAGTTTAGAGATATCTCAATCCACTGCATCCGCCTATGTCACACTTCCGCATCTGTGGTGAAAGGTGGCAGAGCTTGAGGGGTGTTTGTCAGAGCATGAGACATCTCGTAAATTGTTCTTCTCACAAAATCGTCTATAGTGTCCGAACAGTTTGGGCTACATGCTAACCCCGCTGTGCAAAGGCGAGACGCTCACAAACACATACATGTCATGTGTTTTGCTCTAGGACGCCCACAGACCTCACAAGACTTGTCTGAAGGTCCCCCAGTATCAGTTGAAACAATGAATGGGAGTACGGAGACTGTTTAATGCCCCAAAAATTGGGTTAAATAAATGTACTTTTTTTTATTTTCCTGATCTTTCCTATATCTCTTATATCTCTCCCAGACACCCCACCAGCTTAGACAGGTCTTAAACTCTGATGAGTTAAGACTTGTTCTTGACTACCTTGAAGCAAAGCTATTTCAGCGGTCGCACCTTCCTTAAAGACTGATTAAAAAGCAACATGCAAATGAGAAAAGAGTGGGAGACCTCATGCTGCCTGAGTGGGTGCACGTTTTAACTCTTTGTTACGGCACACAAAAACAACATTTAGAAATTAGTTGACAGATTCTGATGGTCCCCAGGCCCGTTAACATGCTGCATCCTGACACATTAAGGTTAAGGGGAGGTAGACAGGATCTAAAGGCTGACTCTGTCTTGTCTGAGGGAACAAGCAGCTGGAGGGCATTTTCAGTCAGGGTTTGATAATTACACACAAACACACACACACATGTGTACACACACACATACGGATGCACGTGTGCACACATGCACACATGCATGCACACACACACACACACAAATGGGCACACACACGCACACATTCACATATGAACACGTACGCACACACACACACACACACACACACACACACACACACACACACACACACACACACACACACACACACACACACACACACACACACACACACACACACACACACACACACACACACACACACACATAAAATAATGAGATAAGTCATATCCCTTTATCCAACACAAATACACACTCAGTCACAAAGACACATAGACAATACTTGCTCAAATACCCAGAGAGATAGCAATGGAAGAGTAGTAATATTTTTCTATTTTTAATAAAAAATCAAAACAATTTGGGAAAAATATAATACAGAAATATCTAATATACATAAGTATTCACAGCCTGTAACGATCGTCTAAGGGAGGAGTCCAAAACGCAGCGTGGTAAGTGTTCATGCCTTTATTAGCAAAGTGAACACTATGACAAATAACAAAGAGATAAACGAAAATAGAACAACACGAAACAGTTCTGTCTGGTACAGACAAAGACAGAAAACAACTAGCCACAAAACACAGGTGGGAAAAGGATACCTAAGTATGGTTCTCAATCAGAGACAACGATAGACAACTGCCCCTGATTGAGAACCACACATGCCTACTACATGATTCTCAAATGTTCCTGTACCGATCAGGAGGTTGCTACAGCCTAGCCTATGAATGAACGTTTACAATGTAGGAGCACACAGGTCGGGATAAATTTTTTAGGCGACAGACAGTGACACATTTAATACTGCCTTGCACACTCATGCCTGCATCTAGCTAGCTAGGGTGTTATGATTAGTCTAATAGTTGCAGACAAAAGTTTCTGTTGGACAAATTCAGGTATGTTTTTTCCCGTTTCGTTCCGTTTGCTTCCATTTAAGAAACGTTTTTAAACAGAATTGGCGGAATGAATACACCCCATAACACACGCAAACACAGTTCACTTTTATAGCAGCCACGATGTATTCCTTCTTGCATCTATGCACTCTCCTCCTCTTACCTTTTCCCTTTGCTTGTGGACTTCAATGCACAACACATCAGCTGAATGTGACCAGGCGAAAAAACCTTTTCAAGCCAAACAATATTATAACCGCTACACACAGCCTACAACGTTGTCACCATATTAGCTAAAGTAACATCATAGTCAACATAGCTAATTGAACTAATGCATTAGTAAACCAGCTACAATCATGCAGTACAGTGTACAGTCAGTAAGCAGTTTAGCAGTTCCCCCAGCAGGACCCGGTGGCAATAAATTAGTAAAGCCAAAAGCTTACCTTGACTTGGAAAAGTTCCAGTGTTGTGTTGGATAGTCATAGCCAGCTAGCTAACATAGCATCCCTCTGTTTGAGTAGGCTAAACTAGCTAGCTGCATTTGCTTGCTAAGTAAGTGAAACTGAAAGTGAAAAGAAATGATGAAATATAGCTCTCTCTCTCTCTTTTCCTTATCTTTATTTTTTAAAGAAATGTACTGTACTTGTTCAAAACTGTTTAACTACTGTCTTTCTCTCTTTTTAAATCAACTACTCACAACATTTTATGCACTACAGTGCTAGCTAGCTGTAGCTTATGCCTTCAGTACTAGATTAATTCTCTGATCATTTGATTGGGTGGACAACATGTCAGTTTATGCTGCAAGAGCTCTGATAGGTTGGATGAAATCCTCCGGCAGTTGTCATAATTACTGTGTAAGTCTATAGAAGGGGGTGAGAACCATGAGCCTCCTAGGCTTTGTATGGAAGTCAATCTACCCAGAGGAGAATGGAAGCTAGCTGTCTTCTGGTTACACCATGGTGCTACCCTACAGATTGATATTGAAGCTATTGTTGACATTCATTGCAAAACAGTGTGTTTAAATCAATTATTTGGTGACATGTGAATGAATATATTTAGTATAGTTTTATCTAAAAAAGTATTTTTTTAATGTTTCACTAATTACGTTTTTTATGAAATTCTCTGAGGAGGATGAACCTCCCCTTCCACCCCCCCCCCCCCCCACCCCCCCCCCCCCCCACACACACACACACACACACACACACACACACACACACACACACACACACACACACACACACACACACACACACACACACACACACACACACACACAGTCTCATTACCACGAACACCCAAACCACCCCTCCATTACCTGCATGACCCTCCCCAATTACCGCCCAAACCATAAAGCTGTGATGAAACCTGTGAAACGAGACCAACTGTGATCTTCCTCATTTCTATCGTCTTGCAATTCAAAGTGACATTAATGACAACAGACATTGTGGGCTATATTCTGGCATTCATCATTACTGATTTCATAAGCAATTACCACAAGTACATTTGTTGTTTTTCCCAAACAAAATGCTGTTGTTGCAGTCTGATTGTTTTATCTTGCAAAATGCACTGATTAAAGGGTGTGTGCTTAACAGATAATGCCTTTCGTTACTTTTCAATCAGTGTGTTATCTACCATGAGACTGTTATCACAGGCAAAGGCTAAACCATTTTAATCAGATGATTGGGAAGCGCACACTCACGCATATGGGCAAATGTTAGACTTATTCACAAGTAGACACATTAACTCAAGATGTTACGAACACTTCATATTCATATGAAAAAAGAGAGAGAGAGACAAAATAAACGATGACTGTGATGGGGAAAGGGAGGGAGAAAATACATCTAGAAAGGCGTACACAGTCAGACTGTTCAGAAAACTATTAACCTTCGGATAATGTCTTATCAGTGGATATCATCCTGTATATATCACATGCAGAAATACATATTTTCCAGTGATACAATAATGGTATCTGTATGAGTGTAAGGCCTTTGTAGCAGGCTACCTCTCTCACATACAGTATGGACGGTGTGAGCACAACATGACAGAATGGGGCCACTTTAGCTGTAAGGAATTTGAGTGTTGAATCTGGTCCTGCTCTAATGCAATTATGCCTTTTCTTTGTTGTGGAAATATTAGCTGACATGGAATGGCAATCAAGGTAAATTAACCACTTTAATCTGAAAAGTGTTCGATTTTTTATTCTCTCTCTCTTTGCTTGTAAGTGGTCATTCAATTGCATATTCAGTAGCTGCTTGTTAGGATGTGAAAGTCTTTGTGGGATTGCACTGTAGCCCCTGTGTGTGGAGATTGCATCTCTGCACTGTCGAGAAGGAGCTGAGACATAAGAAACTGTAGAAAAGCGTGAGACTGGGTAGTCAAGTACAGAATGCATTTGACTGAACTAAGATTAACTGGTGTTTCTCCATCATGTAGTAGAACGTACAGCTCGACTGAGTTTCCGTGCCTGTAGAAATGTATTCAATAAGGGGTCAGATGTAAAGATGGAAATATTGTCACGGCAACAACGTGGTCTAAACAAAGTTCCCATGGAGTATCAAACCAATCTTCATTTTTCTGGAATGACCAACCAGAACCACTGTCACGCTCGTCATAAAGATTGGACCAACGCGCAGCGTGGTATGTTTCCATCCTTTATTTAGAAGAGAAACTTAAAGCACAAAAACAGTAAAGCGAATAAACGAAATGTGAAGCTACATGCAGTGCAGTGCAGTGCAGTGCAGTGCAGTGCAGTGCAGTGCAGTGCAGTGCAGTGCAGTGCGGTGCAGTGCAGTGTGGTGCAGTGCAGTGCGGTGCGGTGCAGTGCAGAACACAACTACACACAAACATAGTCAAGATCCCACAAATATAATGGGGAAATGGCTACCTAAATATGATCCCCAATCAGAGACAACGATAAACAGCTGTCTCTGATTGGGGACCATATCAGGCCAACATAGATATACAATTCCCCTAGATAACTCACTCTTAATCATACCCCGACCCAACCAACATAGAGAATAAACAGCTCTCTATGGTTAGGGCGTGACAACCACCCTATGCATTAAAAACAAATGATCAATATTCATTCACAAGATATTTAATATTGTCCATTAGAGGTTGACCGAATATGATTTTTCAACACCGATACCGATTATTGGAGGACCAAAAACCGACGATACCGATTAATCGGCCGATTTTTAGATATATTTGTAATAATGACAATTACAACAATACTGAATGAACAATTAACTATTTTATTTTAACTTGATATAATACAGAAATAACATCTATGTAGTCTCAAATAAATAATGAAACATGTTCAATTTGATTTAAATAATGCAAAAACACAGTGTTGGAGAAGAAAGTAAAAGTGCAATATGTGCCATGTAAGAAAGGTAACGTTTAAGTTCCTTGCTCAGAACATGAGATCATATGAAAGCTGGTGGTTCAATATTCCCAGTTCTTCAACATTCCCAGGTAAGAAGTTTTAGGTTGTAGTTATTATAGGAATTACGACGCGTTGACTATTTCTCTCTATACCATTTGTATTTCATATACCTTTGACTATTGGATGTTCTTATAGGAACTTTAGCATTGCCAGCCTAATCTCGGGAGTTGATAGGCTTGAAGTCATAAACAGTGCTGTGCATTGCAAGCATTGCTAAGAGCTGCTCGCAAACGCAGTAAAGTGCTGTTTGAATGAATGCTTACGAGCCTGCTGCTGCCTACCACCGCTCAGTCAGACTGCTCCATCAAATATCAAATCATAGACTTAATTATAGCAAAAACACAGAAACACGAGCCTTTGGTCATTAATATGGTCAAATCCGGAAACTATCATTTCGAAAACCAAATGTTTATTCTTTCAGTGAAATACGGAAACGTTCCGTATTTTGTCGAAGGGGCGGCATCCCTAAGTCTAAATGTTGCTGTTACATTGCACAACCTTCAATGTTATGTCATAATTGTATGTATGTAAAATTCTGGAACATGAATGACGGCCTTTGTTAGGAAGAAACACAGTTCACGAGCCAGGCGGTCCAAACTGTTGCATATACCCTGACTTTGCTTGCACTGAACGAAAGAGAAGTGACACAATTTCCCCAATTAATATTGCCTGCTAACATGCCTTTATTTTAACTAAATATGCAGGTTTAAAAATATATACTTCTGTGTATTGATTTTAAGAAAGGCATGGATATTTATGGTTGGGTACATTTGTGCAACGACAGGGCTTTTTTGCGAATGAGCTTTTGCTAAATCATCACCCGTTTGGCGAAGTTGAAGTCATTGCAGCCACAAGGTCCTTTTGACGCTGCACAGTTTCCTCGTGGATTGCAATGCAATCGGCCATAATCGGAGTCCAAAAAGGTTGATTATTGATTGGTATGAAAACTTGAAATCAGCCTTAATTAGTCGGCCTTGCCGATTAATCGGCCGACCTCTATTGTCCATCACCATTTCACATTAAAACATGGGCAAGTACAGGTTTATGTCTTTGTAGGTTAATGTTCAGTGCCAGTCACGTCAGTCAAAGTTATAGATGTCTTAGCATGACTGTGGTCTAACACATTCCTGTAACATGTGGTATTTCACAGTTTCACCAGTACACAGGTTTCACCTACTTATAAACATAGTGAATGATCAAAGCTTACAACTCCAAACGTATGATCTTTACAAAGTGGACTTTTTGAAATTACCGCTTCACTAGTGTGTGTGTGTGTGTGTGTGTGTGTGTGTGTGTGTGTGTGTGTGTGTGTGTGTGTGTGTGTGTGTGTGTGTGTGTGTGTGTGTGTGTGTGTGTGTGTGTGTGTGTGTTTTCTTGCATATCATATTATACTGCATATGTGTATTGCTGGATTACTGCCTGCAGATGAAACATGTCTCTCTAATTGTTTAACTGTCTTAATTTCAGAGTAGGAAGAGCAGAGCACTGTGTTTAGCAGGATGCACGTTTTATTTTTGCTCCTTTATTTAAGTGAGCAAATTAAATATCAGGGCTTGAACAGGAGCAGCGCAGTCAGTTAATTATGTCTAATAAATCTTGGTCCGAATTGCCCTCCAGGGGTGGAAACGGCTGCGGGGAATGAGGGAACACTTTGGTATTTGTTATTCTACTTTAACAGATTACGCACAGTGACTGGCCATCCCTCAAATGGGCCAGTGAAGGGCGATGTCAGTAGTAGCAGCAGTGGTCGACGGTCCAGCGGTGGTCACTGCTTCTGTTTAGCCCCGGGTGCCACAGCACTAATCAACATCCAGCAAAATACAACCTAACTGGCTGTGTTTACTCACTGAATTAGTAGGATGGCATGCCCGATTGGATCGTTGGATCTCCATCCCAGAAAGTGGTGTCCGTGTGTGTGTGTGTGTGTGTGTGTCTGCTTGGGCATGCGTGCACGTGTGTCTGAGTGAATCTGCGTGTGTATGTGTGATAAACAGATGATTTGGGTCTATTCAGGAATGGATGTACAGGCTCATTAAATGAGCTGTCCACTTCCACCACATCAACACTCTGGTCACTAAATAGCTGTCCACTTCCACCACATCAACACTCTGGTCACTAAATAGCTGTCCACTTCCACCACATCAACACTCTGGTCACTAAATAGCTGTCCACTTCCACCCCATCAACCCTCTGGTCACTAAAAAGCTGTCCACTTCCACCACATCAACACTTGGTCACTAAATAGCTGTCCACTTCCACCACATCAACACTCTGGTCACTAAATAGCTGTCCACTTCCACCACATCAACCCTCTGGTCACTAAAAAGCTGTCCACTTCCACCACATCAACACTCTGGTCACTAAATAGCTGTCCACTTCCACCACATCAACACTCTGGTCACTAAAAAGCTGTCCACTTCCACCACATCAACACTTGGTCACTAAAAAGCTGTCCACTTCCACCACATCAACCCTCTGGTCACTAAAAAGCTGTCTACTTCCACCACATCAACACTTGGTCACTAAAAAGCTGTCCACTTCCACCACATCAACCCTCTGGTCACTAAATAGCTGTCTACTTCCACCACATCAACCCTCTGGTCACTAAAGAGTTTTCCACTACCACCACATCAACACTCTGGTCACTAAATAGTTGTCCACTTCCACCATATCAACACTCTGGTCACTAAAAAGCTGTCCACTTCCACGACATCAACACTATGGTCACTGACTACGGCCCTTCTCTCTAAGGTTGCAAGATTACTTACATCACATGATAAAATCAATTTGCTCAAGTTGGTTTTTAAATTGACTTCGTCCATAATGTATTGATAATGATTAGACAAAATAGGCCTACAACCAAAGCCTTTCGGTGCTTTGTCCTCTAGTTTTATGCAACAACTCTAAAATGTATCAGTCGTATTCCCCAGTGTGCTGCCATCCTGTTAGAAGGTAACAGATTATTTTATTACAATGGTTAAAATGGATTTTCATTGTGTTCCATGGTATTATTTGCCCCCTAGTGGAGCTTTCTGGTACTTAGACTGTACGCAAACAGGAAGTAGAGAATTTGTTCTGCACGCATAGAAGCAGCTAAAAACAACGCTACGGTGCAGGTCTTTCAGTGTAATTATTTCTTGTCACGCTTCAGCCTTGGAAAATATTTGTTTGTAAGTTCGATTCAAGCATTTAGCTAATGATGATAATCTTGTTATTGATAGAGTTTCTTACATATCAATGTTGATTGGTTGCATTTACTCACACAAATTGCAATGCCTTTCATGTATGATGTTAGCTGTATTACTTTGCTCGTGCGTCATGCAAACGAATTGTAAAATATACAATACTGTATTTTTGTTACTGTTTCTAGTGTAATATGCTTTGTTATTCTACATAGATGGTTGTACATTATTAGAGTAATGAAAGGAGTTAGTCAATTACCATATGGGAAAGCAATTAGCTATATGGTTTGGCATCATGCCAGATGCATGGTACCGTAGCACGTGCTTTGTATTCATGCAACTTCAAATGTATAATGTACAGCTACAGTATGTCGGTGTGAATTGAATACATAAACGTTTTCAATATTCATTCAAGAAAAGTCACGCCTTGGGAGTTTTATTGAAGACTTAGTTGTTAGCTATCTGTCTAGTTTTGCATGGGAACGCAACTCAAGGGCAGAATACCCAGTGTGACCTGACCAGAAATGCCCCCTCTATTCATACTGTTCTTGGTATAGGCTGACCTCAGAAATGTATTCTGATAGAAATGCCTGAGCATGAAGATGCACATATATGCAGATCATGTGGCTCCTGTGGTCTGTCCTCAACAGCAGGTTCCCCGCAAACACAGCTCTTTGTGCTGCCTATATACAACTTAACCTGATAAATGTTCACTACATACACGGGAGCTTTAGTGCAGAAGTTTGATATATATGTATTTATTTATTTATTATTATTATATATTTATTTCAGGTGAGATATTTCTCCAACCATGTTTTCAACAAAATATGAAAAATATGTAGGCCCCACCCTGTACAACTGGGACCTGGACTTCCTGACGGGCCTCCCCCAGATGGTGAGGGTAGAAAAAAACACCTCCACTTTGCTGATACTCAACACTGGGGCCACACAAGGATGCGTGCTCAGCCCCCTCCTGTACTCCCTGTTCACCTATGACTGCGTGGCCTTGCACACCTCCAACTCAATCATCAAGTTTTCAGACGACACAACAATAGTAGGCCTGATTCCAAACAATGAAGAGACAGCATACAGGGAGGAGGTGAGGGCCCTGGGAGTGTAGTGCCAGGAAACTAACCTCTTACCCAACGTCAACAAAACCAAGGAGTTGATAGTGGACTTCAGGAAACAGCAAACGGAGCACCATCCTATCCACATCGACGGGACCGCAGTGGAGGCGGTGGAAAGCTTCCTCACTGTACAAACCCTCACAAACTCTTACAGATTGAGAGCATCATGCCGGGCTGTATCACCGCCTGGTACGACAATTGCACCGCCCTCAACCGCAGGGCTCTCCAGAGGGTAGTACGGTCTGCCCTACGCATCACCGGGGGTGAACTACCTGCCCTCCAGGACACCTACAGCACCCGATGTCACAGGAAGGCCATAAAGATCATCAAGGACAACAACCACCCGAGCCACTGCCTGTTCTCCCCGCTATCATACAGAAGGCGAGGTCGGTACAGGTGCATCAAAGCTGGGTCCGAGAGGCTGAAAAACAGCTTCTATCTCAAGGCCATCAGACTGTTACATTCTGTTTAATAGCCATCATTAGCACATTATGGATAAGGGGTTAGTAATACATGCTGTTATTAAGAGGGTAAGCAATAAGATGGTAAACTACATTGAAGTTAATTGTAAGACCATGAAGATAGTTAGACAGCGATAATGCAATCCCATTAGAGAAGCTCTTTGAAATACATAGGACCACGAGGATTTCACAATGTACTCCTCTTCAACACATTGTTTTTGGCCAAAACTATTATGTGACTCCAGGGCATATTTGAAACCTATTTTACCACCATATGTTGAGATACTTTTGAGAAAACAACTTGAACTGGACCTTTCCAGAGACTGTAAAATGTTTGAATGGGGAGCTATGGACAGGAGGAGGTGGGGAATAACCCATTAGGGGTCCTGCCTTGGGTAAAATTGGCAACAAACCAGTGGTGGAGGAGTCCTGGTTGTCAACATTTCACTGAATTAAGGTTGGCCCAAAGAGTGCAATACAAAGCACTGCAAGATCTTTTCGTACCTAGAGAAGGACATTACCGTTTTGTTTTTAACACAAAGACCCCAG
Organism: Salvelinus fontinalis; assembly: GCF_029448725.1. NCBI lineage: Eukaryota > Metazoa > Chordata > Actinopteri > Salmoniformes > Salmonidae > Salvelinus > Salvelinus fontinalis. Next base: position 15,110,089 of record NC_074668.1, read on the forward strand.
ACATGAATCAATGGCTAACTGGAGGGCCATGTTCTTGTTGCAGCAAATTCTTAAAAGATATGTTTCAATGTCGGGGAGAGTTACATATTTCAAGGGTTAGATACTTTTTTTGAGACGTTAACTTATCTGATAATGTGACGGTTTTTATTTATTTATTTTTTATTTAACCTTTATTTAACTTGACAAGTCAGTTAAGAACAAATTATTATTTACAATGACAGCCTAGGAACAGTGGGTTAACTGCCTTGTTCAGGGGCAGAACTACAGTTTATTACCTTGTCAGCTAAGGGATTCGATCTAGCATCCTTTCGGTTACTGGCCCAATGCTCTAACCACTAGGATACCTGCTGTCCCAAATAGTATAGTAATACTGTTTGTATAAATGGTTTTATACAACGGGTGTGTCTAATCCTGAAGCGCATTCCAGCCGGTGTCTATTCCACAAGTTACTATTGGCTAAATCTATGACGTTAAAATGCCTATTTACTCTGTTCCATCTGACTGCGCAATCCACTGTCTCATCAGCCCAGGAAGGGAACTTATAAACTTGATCTTCACTAAAAAAGCATCTAGACATTATCTCACATTTCTTTTAGACTAACATTTAAGCAGTGGAGATTTATATAAACCTTACGTTCTGTGTCTGCGACATTTGCAACATTGTTTCAATATTCAAATTCGATTCTCCAACTGTCTCATAGTAATGAACGTGTAGGGGTTGGGAGTCGGGAGACACCATTTCTCAGCCAGTCGAAATCATGAATCAGCTGGCATGATTTTTATGGATATATACAAAGAAATGTACATTGAAAACAGGTCAAACTAAACGAAGTGCAGCTAGTTTGCAATCTTTCCAGCTTCAGTTTGAAGTTCTTGTGTTAGCTGTATTGTTGGCTAGCTCCTCTGAACAACAGTGTCCTGATGAGAGAGCACATTTTTTACGCCAGCTGAAATCGTGCCTCATTAGCACATTGTTATGGATGTATCCAAATAAATGTCACTGGGTCGCGTCCATAGATACAGAACAAAAAGACTGAACGACTGGGTCGCGTCTCTGGCAACCGAACGGATAGAACCAACGACCAGCCGGCTTAGGTAGCAACCCTAGATTTGTTTGGGACTATATCTTGTGGAAGGATGAAATAGTGTGAATAAATTCATCAAAATAGCATTTTTAATGAAAATATGTCAATCATCATTTGAATATGTTGGTAACCCGTTGTATAACACCTCGAAGCCGGAGTTTGTAGGATATATTGGTACGGTTTGCCGGCCCTCGACTTCGTCTGGAAAGTAACAACACCCAGTTCAATATATCCTCCAAACACCAGCTTCTCTGGGATTATCACTTAAATAGAAGCTGCATATCACCAATGGTAGAAATGACGGAGTGAGTACTATAGATCAATATTTGTGTTGTGAATATTGACTTTTTGATTTATTTAATTATTTCACCTCATCTGTATACAGCGTGTGCAAATGAAGTAAGGAGGTAAGGCAATAAATTTGGCCAATAGTGGCGAAGTAATTACAATTTGGAAATTTACACTGGAGTGATATACTATGTGCAGATGAGGATGTGCAAGTAGAAATACTAGTGTGCAAAAGAGCAGTGGTGGGTATTATATGGGGCTTTGGTGACAAAAAGGATGGCACTGTGATAGAATGCATCCAATTTGCTCAGTAGAGTGATGGAAGCTAGATTGTAAATAACATTGCCGAAGTCAAGGATCGGTAGGATAGTCAGTTTTACGAGGGTAAGTTTGGCAGCATGAGTGAAGGAGGCTTTGTTGCAAAATAGGAAGCCGATTCTAGATTTAACTTTGGATTGGAGATGCTTAAAACGTCTTAAGGATTAGCCCCTTTTTTCAATTTTCACCTAAAATGACATACCCAAATCTTACTGCCTTTAGTTCTGGCCCTGAAGCAAGGACATGCATATTCTTGGTACCATTGAAAGGAAACACTTTGAAGTTTATGGAAATGTGAAAGTAATGTAGTAGAATATAACACAATAGATCTGGTAAAAGATTATTATTATTATTTTTTTTCACCTTTATTTAACCAGGTAGGCAAGTTGAGAACACGTTCTCATTTACAATTGCGACCTGGCCAAGATAAAGCAAAGCAGTTCGACAAATACAACAACACATAGTTACACATGGAGTAAAACAAACATACAGTCAATAATACAGTGAAAAATAAGTCTATATACAATGTGAGCAAGTGAGGTGAGATAAGGGAGGTGAAGGCAAACAAAATATATATATAAATAAACAAAAATATAAAAAAGGCCATGGTGGCGAAGTAAATACAATATAGCAAGTAAAAACACTGGAATGGTTGGTTTGCAGTGGAAGAATGTGCAAAGTAGAGATATAAATAATGGGGTGCAAATGAGCAAAATAAATAAATAAATACAGTAGGTAAAGAGGTAGTTGTTTGGGCTAAATTATAGATAGGCTATGTACAGGTGCAGTAATATATGAGCTGCTCTGACAGCTGGTGCTTAAAGCTAGGGAGGGAGATAAGTGTTTCCAGTTTCAGAGATTTTTGTAGTTCGTTCCAGTCATTGGCAGCAGAGAACTGGAAGGAGAGGCGGCCAAAGGAAGAATTGGTTTTGGGGGTGACCAGAGAGATATACCTGCTGGAGCACGTGCTACAGGTAGGTGCTGCTATGGTGACCAGCGAGCTGAGATAAGGGGGGACTTTACCTAGCAGGGTCTTGTAGATGACCTGTAGCCAGTGGGTTTGGCGACGAGTATGAAGCGAGGGCCAGCCAACGAGAGTGTACAGGTCGCAGTGGTGGGTAGTATATGGGGCTTTGGTGACAAAACGGATGGCACTGTGATAGACTGCATCCAATTTATTGAGTAGGGTTTTGGAGGCTATTTTGTAAATAACATCACCGAAGTCGAGGATCGGTAGGATAGTCAGTTTTACAAGGGTATGTTTGGCAGCATGAGTGAAGAATGCTTTGTTGCGGAATAGGAAGCCAATTCTAGATTTAACTTTGGATTGGAGATGTTTGATGTGAGTCTGGAAGGAGAGTTTACAGTCTAACCAGACACCTAGGTATTTGTAGTTGTCCACATATTCTAAGTCAGAGCCGTCCAGAGTAGTGATGTTGGACAGGCGAGCAGGTGCAGGCAGCGATCGGTTGAAGAGCATGCATTTAGTTTTTCTTGTATTTAAGAGCAATTGGAGGCCACGGAAGGAGAGTTGTATGGCATTGAAGCTCGCCTGGAGGGTTGTTAACACAGTGTCAAAAGAAGGGCCAGAAGTATACAGAATAGTGTCGTCTGCTTAGAGGTGGATCAGAGACTCACCAGCAGCAAGAGCGACATCTTTGATGTATACAGAGAAGAGAGTCGGTCCAAGAATTGAACCCTGTGGCACCCCCATAGAGACTGACAGAGGCCTGGACAACAGACCCTCCGATTTGACACACTGAACTCGATCAGAGAAGTAGTTGGTGAACCAGGCGAGGCAATCATTAGAGAAACCAAGGCTGTCGAGTCTGCCGATGAGGATGTGGTGATTGACAGAATCAAAAGCCTTGGCCAGGTCAATGAATACGGCTGCACAGTATTGTTTCTTATCGATGGCGGTTAAGATATCGTTTATGACCTTGAGCGTGGCTGAGGTGCACCCATGACCAGCTCTGAAACCAGATTGCATAGTGGAGAAGGTATGGTGGGATTCAAAATGGTCGGTAATCTGTTTGTTGACTTGGCTTTCGAAGACCTTAGAAAGGCAGGATAGGATAGTTTTAGGTCTGTAGCTGTTTGGGTCAAGAGTGTCTCCCCCTTTGAAGAGGGGGATGACCGCAGCTGCTTTCCAATCTTTGGGAATCTGAGACGACACGAAAGAGAGGTTGAAAAGGCTAGTAATAGGGGTGGCAACAATTTCAGCAGATAGTTTTAGAAAGAAAGGGTCCAGATTATCTAGCCCGTCTGATTTGTAAGGGTCCAGATTTTGCAGCTCTGTCAGAACATCAGCTGACTGTATTTGGGAGAAAGAGAAATGGGGAAGGCTTGGGCGAGTAGCTGAGGGGAGGGCAGTGCTGTTGACCGGGGTAGGGGTAGCCAAGTGGAAAGCATGGCCAGCCGTAGAAAAATGCTTATTGAAATTTTCAATTATAGTGGATTTGTCAGTGGTGACAGTGTTTCCTATCTTCAGTGCAGTTGGAAGCTGGGAGGAGGTGTTCTTATTCTCCATGGACTTTACAGTGTCCCAGAATTTTTTTGAGTTTGTGTTGCAGGAAGCAAATTTCTGCTTGAAAAAGCTAGCCTTGGCTTTTCTAACTGCCTGTGTGTATTGGTTTCTAGCTTCCCTGAAAAGTTGCATATCACAGGGGCTGTTCGATGCTAATGCAGAACGCCATAGGATGTTTTTGTGTTGGTTAAGGGCAGTCAGGTCTGGACAGAACCAAGGGCTATATCTGTTCCTGGTTCTAAATTTCTTGAATAGGGCATGCTTATTCAAGATGGTGAGGAAGGCATTTTTTTAAATTAACCAGGCATCCTCTACTGACGGGATGAGATCAATATCCTTCCAGGATACCCCGGCCAGGTTGATTAGAAAGGCCTGCTCGCTGAAGTGTTTCAGGGAGCGTTTGACAGTGATGAGTGGAGGTCGTTTGACCGCTGACCCATTACGGATGCAGGCAATGAGGCAGTGATCGCTGAGATCTTGGTTGAAAACAGCAGAGGTGTATTTGGAGGGCAAGTTGGTTAGGATGATATCTATGAGGGTACCCGTGTTTACGGATTTGGGGTGGTACCTGGTAGGTTCATTGATAATTTGTGTGAGATTGAGGGCATCAAGCTTAGATTGTAGGATGGCTGGGGTGTTAAGCATGTTCCAATTTAGGTCGCCTAGCAGCACGAGCTCTGAAGATAGATGGGGGGCAATCAGTTCACATATGGTGTCCAGAGCACAGCTGGGGGCAGAGGGTGGTCTATAGCATGCGGCAACGGTGAGAGACTTGTTTTTAGAGAGGTGGATTTTTAAAAGTAGAAATTCAAATTGTTTGGGAACAGACCTGGATAGTGAAACAGAACTCTGCAGGCAATCTTTGCAGTAGATTGCAACACCTTCCCCTTTAGCAGTTCTGTCTTGACTGAAAATGTTGTCTGTGGCCTTCCTAAGCCAGGATTCAGACACGGCTAGGACGTCAGGGCTGGGGCAGCGTGCTAAAGCAGTGAATAAGGCAATCTTAGGGAGGAGTCTTCTGATGTTAACATGCATGAACCCAGGGCTTTTCCGGTTGTCAGCAAATGAGAGCGCCTCGGGACACACAGGGCCTGGGTTAATCTCTACATCACCAGAGGAACAGAGGAGGAGTAGGATGAGGGTATGGCTAAAGGCTATAAGAACTGGTCGTCTAGTGCTTTGGGAACAGAGAATAAAAGGAGCAGATTTCTGGGCGTGGTAGGATAGATTCAGGGCATAGTGTACAGACAAGGGTATGGTGGGGTGTGGGTACAGTGGAGGTAAGCTAGGCATTGAGTGATGATGAGAGAGGTTGCATCTCTGGAGGCGCTAGTTCAGCTAGGTGCGGTCTCCGCATGTGTGGGGGGTGGGACAAGGGGGCTATCTGAGGCATGTTAAGCAGGACTAGGGGCTCCGCAGTAAAATAAAACAATGAGAGCTGCCCATATGGACATTAGAGAGAGGCATAAAGCAATCAAAAATCCAAGATGGCGTAGCAGTCAGATGTCCATTGTCCTCGTCTTGTCCCGTGTATATATATTTTATATATTTTTCTTCGCATATCTTTTTATATATATATTCTTTTCTTCTTAAAAACTCAACTTCAAAACACTCTCCTGCAACCCACCTCACCAAATGTGGTGCGGATCTGTTTTTTTTTTTTTCTTCCTCAAAAGTATTATTCACCTCGTTTCCGAAATCTACAACAGAAGCTAACCAGAAGTTAGCCAGCTCACAAGCTAACGTTAGTAGTTCAGCTAACCACAGCTAGCGCTCATCAGCTATCCTTTAGCTCGGAAAACTATTGCCAGTTTTGTACAACGCGACTCAGACCAGAGCATACCAGACCTATTTTCTCTCCATATCCCCGGATTTTTACCTCCAGCTCTGGACATTTACACCTGGATCTTGCAGCTAACTAGCTGCTATCCGAGTGACTATCGGCTAACATCAATTCCGGAGCAAACACCAATTATCCCGGAGCTAGCCAGCTGAAGAGTTCCATCAGCCACTCCTGGGCTACAATCACCTATCCGGTCCCGTTTTACTGCCGATGCGGAGCCCCACCGGGCCTTCACGACTGGGATACCGACGTTATCTGCCCGAGGGAGTATTTCAACCGGCCCCTCCATCGCGACGTAACCTGAACGTCCATATACTAACTGCGGCCCGCTAATCGTTAGCTGTCTTGAGCATATCGGCTGCTATCTGAACAGGTCTATCGAACAATCTTCTTAGGCCACTATAACTATTTTGACAATTGGATTGGTCCCCTCTACCACACGGAACCTCACTAATCTACCGACGGAATTGCACGGCGTGGCTAAAAACAGACCTCCATCTTCTGCTAGCTTGCTACCCATGAGTAGCTGTCTGAATCACGAAGCTAGCACCAGTTAGCAAACACAATTCTACAACTCACAACCTCTCTTTCGCCACCGCCATCCGGCTTGGATTCTCTGTCGACACGACCACGTCTGGTCTGCAGACAAATACCCCATCCGCTGTGCCCTCAACCGGCCTCCGTCTGAGCAGACCCCCTCCGTCTGAGCAGACCACCCCCCCGGGCTACTAACTTTAAACGCCGCGGGCTAGCTTAGTGGAGGCCTCACTACTCCATCTACAGCTGCCCCCTGGACACTATGATCACTTGGCTACATAGCTGATGCCTGCTTGACTGTCCATTAATTCACGGTACTCCATTCTGTTTATTTGTGTTTTATCTGTCGGCTCTGTGCCTTAACTCAGGATCTGTGTGTAGTTAATCCGACCCTCTCTGCCCAGTCGTCGCCATTTTTACCTTCTGTTGCTGTGTTAGCTGACTAGCTGCTGTTATCTGACCTGCTGTTTTAGCTAGCTCTCCCAATCATGACCTGCAATCACTTTATGCCTTATTGTATGTCTCTCTCAAATATCAATATGCCTTGCATACTGTTGTTCAGGCTAGTTATCATTGTTTTGGTTTGCAATGGACCCCGTAGTTCCACTCTCCGTACCTCTGATACCTCCTTTGTCCCATCCCCCACACATGCGGTGACCTCACCCTTTGAGACCTGCATGTCCAGAGATACAACCTCTCTTATCATCACCCAGTGCCTGGGCTTGCCTCCGCTGTACCCGTGCCCCACCATACACTGGTCTGCACATTATGCCCAGAATCTATTCTACCACGCCCATAAATCTGCTCCTTTTATTCCTTGTCCCCAACGCTCTAGGCGACCAGTTTTGATAGCCTTTAGCCGCACCTTCATCCTACTACTCCTCTGTTCCTCGGGTGATGTGGAGGTAAACCCAGGCCCTGCATGTCCCCAGTCACCCTCATTTGTTGACTTCTGTGATCGAAAAAGCCTTGGCCTCATGCATGTCAACATCAGAAGCCTCCTCTCTAAGTTTGCCTTACTCACCGCTTTAGCACACTCTGCCAACCCTGATGTCCTTGCCGTGTCTGAATCCTGGCTTAGGAAGGCCACCAAAAACTCTGAGATTTCCATACCCAACTATAACACTTTCCGTCAAGATAGAACTGCCAAAGGGGGAGGAGTTGCAATCTACTGCAGAGATAGCCTGCAAAGTTCTGTCATACTTTCCAAGTCTATGCCCAAACAGTTCGAACTTCTAATTTAAAAAATTAATCTCTCCAGAAATAAGTCTCTCACTGTTGCCGCCTGCTACCGACCCCCCTCAGCTCCCAGCTGTGCCCTGGACACCATCTGTGAATTGATCGCTCCCCATCTAGCTTCAGAGTTTGTTCTGTTAGGTGACCTAAACTGGGATATGCTTAACACCCCGGCAGTCCTACAATCTAAGCTTGATGCCCTCAATCTCACACAAATCATCAAGGAACCCACCAGGTACAACCCTAAATCCGTAAACATGGGCACCCTAATAGACATTATCCTGACCAACTTGCCCTCCAAATACACCTCTGCTGTCTTCAATCAAGATCTCAGCGATCACTGCCTCATTGCCTGTATCCGCCACGGGTCCACGGTCAAACGACCACCCCTCATCACTGTCAAACGCTCCCTGAAACACTTCTGCGAGCAGGCCTTTCTAATCGACCTGGCCCGGGTACCCTGGAAGGATATTGACCTCATCCCGTCAGTTGAGGATGCCTGGTCATTCTTTAAAAGTTACTTCCTCACCATATTAGACAAGCATGCTCCGTTCAAAAAATGCAGAACCAAGAACAGATATAGCCCTTGGTTCACTCCAGACCTGACTGCCCTCGACCAGCACAAAAACATCCTGTGGCGAACTACAATAGCATCGAAGACCCCCGTGATATGCAACTGTTCAGGGAAGTCAGGAACCAATACACGCAGTCAGTCAGGAAAGCAAAGGCCAGCTTTTTCAAGCAGAAATTTGCATCCTGTAGCTCTAACTCCAAAAAGTTCTGGGATACTGTAAAGTCCATGGAAAACAAGAGCACCTCCTCCCAGCTGCCCACTGCACTGAGGCTAGATAACACGGTCACCACTGATAAGTCCGTGATAATCGAAAACTTCAACAAACATTTCTCAATGGCTGGCCATGCCTTCCACCTGGCGACTCCAACCTTGGCCAGCAGCCCCGCCCCCCCCGCTGCTACTCGCCCAAGCCTCCCCAGCTTCTCCTTTACCCATATCCAGATAGCAGATGTTCTGAAAGAGCTGGAAAACCTGGACCCATACAAATCAGCTGGGCTTGACAATCTGGACCCCCTATTTCTGAAACTGTCCGCCGCCATTGTCGCACCCCCTATTACCAGCCTGTTCAACCTCTCCTTCGTATCATCTGAGATCCCCAAGGATTGGAAAGCTGCCGCTGTCATTCCCCTCTTCAAAGGGGGAGACACCCTGGACCCAAACTGTTACAGACCTATATCCATCCTGCCCTGCCTAGCTAAGGTCTTCGAAAGCCAAGTCAACAAACAGATCACTGACCATCTCGAATCCCACCGTACCTTCTCCGCTGTGCAATCCGGTTTCCGAGCCGGTCACGGGTGCACCTCAGCCACGCTCAAGGTACTAAACGATATCATAACCGCCATCGATAAAAGACATTACTGTGCAGCCGTCTTCATCGACCTGGCCAAGGCTTTCGACTCTGTCAATCACCATATTCTTATCGGCAGACTCAATAGCCTCGGTTTTGCTAATGACTGCCTTGCCTGGTTCACCAACTACTTTGCAGACAGAGTTCAGTGTGTCAAATCGGAGGGCATGTTGTCCGGTCCTCTGGCAGTCTCTATGGGGGTGCCACAGGGTTCAATTCTCGGGCCGACTCTTTTCTCTGTATACATCAATGATGTTGCTCTTGCTGCGGGCGATTCCCTGATCCACCTCTACGCAGACGACACCATTCTGTATACTTCCGGCCCTTCCCTGGACACTGTGCTATCTAACCTCCAAATGAGCTTCAATGCCATACAACACTCCTTCCGTGGCCTCCGACTGCTCTTAAATGCTAGTAAAACCAAATGCATGCTTTTCAACCGTTCGCTGCCTGCACCCGCACGCCCGACTAGCATCACCACCCTGGACGGTTCCGACCTAGAATATGTGGACATCTATAAGTACCTAGGTGTCTGGCTAGACTGCAAACTCTCCTTCCAGACTCATATCAAACATCTCCAATCCAAAATCAAATCTAGAGTCGGCTTTCTATTCCGGAACAAAGCCTCCTTCACTCACGCCGCCAAACTTACCCTAGTAAAACTGACTATCCTACCGATCCTCGACTTCGGCGATGTCATCTACAAAATAGCTTCCAATACTCTACTCAGCAAACTGGATGCAGTTTATCACAGTGCCATCTGTTTTGTTACTAAAGCACCTTATACGACCCACCACTGCGACCTGTATGCCCTAGTCGGCTGGCCCTCGCTACATGTTCGTCGTCAGACCCACTGGCTCCAGGTCATCTACAAGGCTATGCTAGGTAAAGTGCCGCCTTATCTCAGTTCAATGGTCACGATGGCTACACCCACCCGTAGCACGCGCTCCAGCAGGTGTATCTCACTGATCATCCCTAAAGCCAGTACCTCATTTGGACGCCTTTCCTTCTAGTTCTCTGCTGCCTGCGACTGGAACGAATTGCAAAAATCTCTGAAGTTGGAGACTTTTATCTCCCTCAACAACTTTAAAAATCTGCTATCCGAGCAGCTAACCGATCGCTGCAGCTGTACATAGTCCATCTGTAAACTACCCACCCAATTTACCTACCTCACCCCCATACTGCTTTTATTTATTTACTTTTCTGCTCTTTTGCACACCAGTATCTCTTCTTGCACATGATCATCTGATGATTTATCACTCCAGTGTTAATCTGCTAAATTGTAATTATTCGATTTATTGCCTACCTCATGCCTTTTGCACACATTGTATATAGATTCTCTTTTTCCTACCATGTTATTGACTTGTTTATTGTTTACTCCATGTGTAACTCTGTGCTGTTGTCTGTTCACACTGCTATGCTTTATCTTGGCCAGGTCGCAGTTGCAAATGAGAACTTGTTCTCAACTAGCCTACCTGGTTAAATAAAGGTGAAATAAAAAAAAATAAAAAATAAAATCACAGGTGTTGATTAGGAGAGCTAAGACAACAACGGGTGAGACAACAATGGGTAAATAGCTAAGACAACAACGGGTGAGACAACAATGGGTAAATAGCTAAGACAACAACGGGTGAGACAACAATGGGTAAATAGCTAAGACAACAACGGGTGAGACAACAATGGGTAAATAGCTAAGACAACAACGGGTGAGACAACAATGGGTAAATAGCTAAGACAACAACGGGTGAGACAACAATGGGTAAATAGCTAAGACAACAACAACGGGTAAATGCCGATAAATGGGAAGAGAGGGTCAGTAAGCTACACACAGGTCCTGAGTTCGAGGCTGGGGCCGACAGATAAACAAAATGAAGTACAGTGTTAATGAACAGTCCAGCAGGCATCTGCTGTGTAGCCGAGTGATTGTAGGGTCCAATGAGCAGCAATAGATGAACAGGGAGCCATTCGGTAGTCGATTACTACGCTAGGAGGGAGGGAGACGGTGTTCAGGAAGCTAGCGGGCAGGGGCTAGCGAAGGATCTTCACCACATCCACGACGCAGAGGCCGGTTGAGAGCACATCGGCCGAATTACGTCAGCAGATCAGCATACCAGTCGTGACGGATCGGCTGTGCTCCGTGTCGACAAAGGGTCCAGGCCAAATTAGCAAGAGAGGTATTGTAGTTGGTGTACTTGGTTTGCTAGCCGGGAGATGGGACTTTACACTAGTGTGCAATCAATATCATAAACAACACAGTACAACAAGAGATTGAAGAAAAAACTGAATTAGGACTCGTCATCTGTTGAGAACACAGTCCATGTTTAAAGAGCTAAATTAATCGGCCTGGGATTGGAGCTGAGTAAGCCAAGGAGAACATTTACACTCATTATTCAAATTAACCTCAGCAAGTGTCACTTATGTCCTATTGATATTACAATGTCTCTTAGGTCCTATTGATATTACAATGGCTCTTAGGTCTTATTGATATTACAATGGCTCTTAGGTCCTATTGATATTACAATGGCTCTTAGGTCCTATTGATATTACAATGGCTCTTAGGTCCTATTGATATTACAATGTCTCTTAGGTCCTGTTGATATTACAATGGCTCTTAGGTCCTATTGATATTACAATGGCTCTTAGGTCCTATTGATATTACAATGGCTCTTAGGTCCTATTGATATTACAATGGCTCTTAGGTCCTATTGATATTACAATGGCTCTTAGGTCCTATTGATTTTACAATGTCTCTTAGGTCCTATTGATATTACAATGTCTCTTAGGTCCTATTGATATTACAATGTCTCTTAGGTCCTATTGATATTACAATGGCTCTTAGGTCCTATTGATATTACAATGTCTCTTAGGTCCTATTGATATTACAATGGCTCTTAGGTCCTATTGATATTACAATGGCTCTTAGGTCCTATTGGTATTAGAATGGCTCTTAGGTCCTATTGATATTACAATGTCTCTTAGGTCCTATTGATATTACAGTGGCTCTTAGGTCCTATTGATATTACAATGTCTCTTGCGCATTTAGATCCGCTAGATTATTTTGGTTTGTTTTGACCGTAGAATTATTGCAATGTGTGTCATCATACGGCCTTTAGCGAAACAATTAATGGATTGCCTAGGTTTACATTAGCTTCATTTGCATAAATGTTTTCTTCTTGAACTTTGCTTTTTATCTGTTTAAATGAGAGACAATGTTGCACACACATACTCAGGTTCGGTATGATCTCGCTATCATTTAAAACATAATTTCTACCATGTTGAATGGTTGTCCAGTCACTATTTGTATCATCAGACATTCTGTAAGTGAACGATTCAGTCGAGGTCAGTTCAGTGCCTTGTCGAAAGAGTTTTAACCCAGGCCTGACCCTGACCTGACCCTGACCTGACCCAAGCCTGACCCTGACCTGCCTGGACCACTCTAGTGGGGGGAGAGGGAGAGGGGACAGGAGTTCTCCAAACATGTCAGGTTTAATCCCTGTCTATCTGTATGAGGCGGGGCCTGGTCCTGGCTGTGTCCGGGGCCCTGTTAACACTCCAAACATTCAGAGTCACAGACCCGTGTCCCCAGCCACGCTCTTTAAACACTTGTTAAAACTGGCACTAAAAAATGCAATGTCAACAGCAGAGAATGACCCACCTGGGACGTCCCCTTGTGAAACGCTAATGAAGGAAAGGGAGACTGGAAACGAAGGGAGAAGGAGAGAAAGAGAGAGAGTGTGATGAAGAGCGAGAGCTAGAAAATACATCTAGAGAGCGGAAGTCCCCCACTCCCCCATCTCCATGTCCTCTGGTTTATGAAGGGTCTGATTGAGAGACAGACTTTTAGACATACAGACAAGCCAAACTCCATTCAACCAAACCGCTCTGACGCCCCTGACCCGCTGTCAAAACCCCCAAACTAGACTACTGAGATCCAGGATCAGGCTTACATTACCATTACCTGTGACTTTCTGGCAGAGCACCACCCCGAATGGAAATGCTGGGCAAATAAAAGCAGTCCAGGCTGTCTGCAGGCTCTCTGCCCGCAGATGGATGGTGAAAGGCAACATGAGCCTCCAAGGTGGAGAGAGAGAGAGAAGGGGGAACCATGAGTGGAGGAGTCACTCCCCTTCAGGGCCTCAGCGCTCACGCCAACACGGGGCTTCTGTGTAAAGTCTAAGGAGTTTCCATTGTCCTCATGGGGAGGTACAGAAAGACCACCGAGGTGGGTGTCCATCTGGATTAACACAACGGCCCTGTGACGGTCTGTGTCGCTTGGCTCTGTGTTTATGTGTGTGTGCGTCCCGGCTGTGTCATGTTTGTCCTGAGCCTCCACAGACCTTGGCGTGTGGAATAACTGTAATAGCTCCCTGGTGACTGTAGTGGTGGCAGAGTGCTCAGACACGAGAGAGGCTTAGACAAGGGCCCAGCCACCTCACCAAGTCCATTTAGACTTTCCAGTCCTGTGCAGGGTTACCATTCCATTGCATCATAGCAACCGCTCCGTCCGTACTCCATCTTCCTTAGGCTAATGAGGTTGGAAGGGCTGTGGATAGCCAGATACAGGGCAGAAGTGTATGTGTGTGTATGTGTGTGTATGTGTGTGTATGTGTGTGTATGTGTGTGTATGTATGTGTGTGTGTGTGTATGTGTGTGTATGTGTGTGTATGTGTGTGTATGTGTGTGTATGTATGTGTGTGTGTGTGTATGTGTGTGTATGTGTGTGTATGTGTGTGTGTGTGTGTGTGTGTGTGTGTGTGTGTGTGTGTGTGTGTGTGTGTGTGTGTGTGTGTGTGTGTGTGTGTGTGTGTGTGTGTGTGTGTGTGTGAGTGGTAATATAATATGTACATTGTCATGGACCCAATGTCTAGACAGAGACTTTGTGTGTGTGTATATAAAAATAACCTGTCAGTATGTGCTATAACCTGTCAGTATGTGCTATCCTGGGTTAATATGAATCCCCTATGACCCCAAAGGGTCTTGAATGGGGGGCCGAGAGTAAAAGCAGGGGCCAGAGTCTTACATAATAGGTCTCACACACACACACACACACACACACACACACACACACACACACACACACACACACACACACACACACACACACACAAAGCTTATTGGAAGCAAACGTGAAGATTACAATTGCCCCTCACGCCAATTGCCATGCCAGACTGCCAGAGTGGACCACCACTTACATAAACAACTGACAAATGTATATTTTCTCGCTCTTTCCTCTCTTTATTAATGTTTCTTTTTTCTTCCTTGACGATATGTGGGAGAGACATAATTTGTCTGTGAATCCGCAATGACACACTTCCTCTCCCCGGCGTATTGTGGCGGAAATAAGAGAAATGATTATGGAAGGATAGGAGAGGAAACTTAATGGAGGAAATCATTTAGACATTACAGTCATTTTAATGTCCTCGTATGTATGTTTCAAAATGTCCCTGCTGTAGCACCACGGCTGAGTTCTGCTCACTCACCTACCAGTATAAAGGAGCTATAACAACTAGCTCTCACTGTCTCACGTTAGAGTTAGACGTCCATCCATATTTCGCAAACATCAAATTCAGAAGTTCTTCCAAACGTCAAATTTCAGAGTGTTTAAGCTTCCTTTAAGGCATTTACTCTACATTTTTACGGTTAGGGTTCAAGTTTAGGCATTAACGCTACAATGTTAAGGTCAGGCATTAACTCAGAATGGTTAGGGTAAGGGTTAAGGTTTGGGGTAGGCTAAAAACAAAAATCGCACAAACAACTTTCAATCGCTGGCCTTTGGCACCAGAGGCAGATGCTTACGCCCATCCACCATCCCTGTCCACAATGCCGTAGCAAAACCAAAACCTACTTGAATGTAACAGTGCTCACTGTTGCCCCTAGTGGCCAGTTTCCACATCCTCTCCCAACGTCCTCAGACATACAGGGACGTTGAATACTGACTTGTATCAGGGGTGACCTGGCGAACACAATGGGAAATAGTAGATATTGGCCTCTATTAGAGATGTCTGTCTTTTGAGTGTTACCTTTGTTGCTTTTGGGTGAAGATTTTATTATTTTTGGAAGCACACATTTTTTTTTAAACATAACACTGTCAAGTCAACATGATGTTTCTAAATCATAGCTCCCTTACCCAATTTAGTAACATTCAAAGGAAACAGTCTAAGTTCAAACATATCACCCCTGCAGCCAGCATCCCCCCGAATCTCTTTCCACCGTCCCTAACATGCTTATTCAGCCATACATGTTCATTGTATTTGTCAAGTACGTAAAGGGGCTAGCGAAATAAAGCACTTACCACATCCTATTCGATTTTTCATTCCCCCAATCTGGGCATTGTTTCAACACAACCTTTGCCAATAATGAAGTGGAAGCCAATCAAAGCAAATAGGCCGGTGGATCTTTAGCGTATAATTGGGATCCATGTAATCAGTAACCTTGGCACCGAGTGGGAAGTTAATGAATCAAATCAATACCTCTCTCCACTGATCCATAATTATTTGAAAAGAGATGAAAAATTAAAGAGGCCCGGCCTATGAGGTTATCATGGCATGCAATTAGGCCGCCGGAGGGAGATTATGTTACCTAGATACTGATGGGGAAGTGTAATTTCTCTTACTGGCAGAGTTTTTTAATGAAGAGTGCAATTACCTAAATAGGTCAGACAAAGGAAGACGCGCGGCAGTTTGCTGCTTGTACCTGAAAGAACGCTGCTGCCGGAAAAAAGAGAGCTGTCTCCAATTGTTGTTGCCCCCCCCCCCCCCCCCCATCTTTCTCCCATTCCCTCTTTCACTCCCTCTTTCCCTCCCTCGCTCTCGCCGTTAGATTGTGTCTCTGCTTCAGCTCCCAATCAAATATCCCAGACACAGAGGACTTTGTTATGCAGAAATTCTACTGGAATAACACTTAATAATCTTTCCCCAAATCCTGTACTATATGGAATAGCCGTGAAGTTTATTCTTCAAAACATTTCCCCTGTGTAAATGTCAATCTGCCACACAAGTTTCAGGATCTAAAAAAGTTTTATCGACATCACTCCTTGATGGTTGACATTATTGACATTGACGTTATTGACATTGACATTATTGACATTGACATTATTAGGACAATTATATGAGCATAATGTAAATAAAAAAATGTTGGTATTTCATTATTATTTCATTAGTATTATATTCCTCCCAAAGATAAAGGGTTTCAAAAATCCCCCAAAATTCCCACGTTTTTCAGAAATCGCATTTTGAGGAATTGCAGATTTCATTCTTATTCCCTACTGATTCCAGGAATCTTCCAACCAGGAATTCTGGAAAAACTGGGTATTTTGGGAAAGTTACCCCGGTCCTCAATCTTTGCTCTAATTCATTGACCCATTATCAACTGTAATGGAATTCACAGTGCAACATGTTTTATACACTATTTACAATATTTACAAACGAGACAATAGTTCATTCAAATAATAGTATCAATCACAGGAGGCTGCTGAGGGGAGGACGGCTCATAATAATGGCCGGAACGGAGCTAGTTGAATACCATTGATACCATTCCACCTATTCCGCTCCAGTCATTACCACGAGCCCGCCCTCCCCAATTAAGGTGCCACCAACCTCCTGTGGTATTAATACTTACATAAACAATACATACCATTAGGATGACCTTACAGCTGTTGCCTACAGTGTGCTACACAAGGTCTAATCAAGGATTCGACGTCATATGAAACACTTTTGTGAAAACTTTGTTTTGATGTAGTGCTATAATGCTGCAGTTCTATAATGCTTCATTTCTTGCTCTAATGACTAATTTGCTGATGATTAAAGATGACTGAACAATGATATTTACACAAGTATAATTGACTCATTTCAGCTTCACCTCCTGTTGAAAAAACAATGTTATGATGAACTTGAAATAGCGTTAACCATTGCAATTTAGTCTTTCATTGTGCTGTGCAGTTCCAATTAGGAAGCACTCTTCATCCACTCTGAACTCAGCGGGTTGCTAATGCTTTGTAAGTAGGTAACGCAGTGCAGGTTCTAACGACACAAAGCTCAGAATTCAAAGCAATTATCCTAATGAAAAGGGCACGCCGTGTGTCACAATGCAGAGAATAAGCTCGGATAGAAAGGATGCCGTTAAGCTAACAACTACAGCAAATGTCATTTTGCCATGGAATGTGTATAGCTAAATTGTGTTAGATCTTTTTTTTTAAATATGCATGTTGCTTAAAAAAAAGAATCCCTCGAAACTTTAACCAAACGGAAATGTTTTAATGCATTTATACAAATTTCAAATGTCATGGCTTAAAGTTGGTTGAGAAAGTGTTTGATGTACTTTTTGATTGAAAGGAGGAATTGGCACGTATTTCTGTCCTCAACACACAGAACATCTAACCTTTTGGCCCACCAAATGTTGCTTCTTTCAGGTTCTCAATATGGCAGGTGCGTTGATTGCATTTCAAGCAACTTGTCACCAAGTGCTATTTTCCCACAACTTGGCAGAGCCCCGACAACAGATTCTATGTTGTGACTTCCAGGGGAGGGACATGATACTGAGCATTTTCTGACGACAGGGTAATATATATTTAAAAAAAAGCTTTCTATGCTGTGTCTTCAGTCTGTGTAGACTATGCAGCCTGATATCTTGGCTGATACATGTCCGGGAAATGATTCAGAGCTACTACACCTTGGTTGCATCTGGATATATAAAAATGTACAAGCATTCTTTTGTATCTAACAAACGTTAACCTGAAGTATGGTCTACCCATGATAGTGAATGGCTAATGAATAAACCTACATTGACGGACAGATGCTGCTCCACCCTCCTCCCTCCCACACAGTGAGAAACAGGAAATATGTTTCAGCAAATGACACCTGCTTAGCTTCTCACGCTAAATCAGTGTCAATCATTCCCGCTGTTTGGCTTGCCGTGCAATCGGATCAGATCCAGGATGCTGGCTTTAACACCGGCCAATCTGTCTGGATCGTCGACTGAATGTGCATGCTGTCTTTGTGCCTGTGTGGGATGGTATCAATCTGCTTTCATATTAAAGGGATCATTCAGTGATCTCTTCAGGAAACATACTGTTCAAGAGCAAACCGATGTGATCTCAACCATGTGATCATCAATCAAATGGATTGTTTTACAGAGCCGATGCAGATATACTGGAACATGAAGTTGGATGCCAGACTGATCTCCTTCTCCCTACAGTGTGTAGAATTACAGGAGAGTTGGCTCCAACTGATTCCAGGGCAGACTGCCCCCTACAGAGGATCTGCAGTAAAATCCGCAGCCCCCTCTTGCTTCCTGTTTCTACAATTCCTCCTCCTATAGTGGCCCCACCCTAGGCAGCACTGACTCCCTCCACCCACCCACCAACCTACCCCCCCCCCCCCCACACACACACACACACACACACACAAACACACACACACATTTCCCATCTCTCATCTATGCCACAAAACATAAACAGACAAACACACACAAACATTGCTATGTGCACTCAGAGACAAGCAGCTTCATACAGACGTTCATTTGCACCTTGCTCCATTCCAGGCTAGAGTTAGATCACATGCCTTCAGAAGCGCAAACTACATCACCTCCCACCCAGGGATCCTCTGTAAACGTTCCTTTTAAACCTCCACTAACCGTCTCATCATTGATTTTATGTCTCTGTTTCTCTCCTCGGGTTGTAAGCAACCAAACACAGCTGAACCCTAACACCCCGTGTCCCACTGTTTCTCCCCCAGGGCATCTTTATCACACAACAGGCGGGGGTGAGCAGATGAACAACAACTCTTAGAGAAACAACCTGAGCAACACGGGCCATAGCATGGCAAAGGTGACAGGAGCACGTTTTTCACGATTTTAAACATCCCAAGCCATCAAATGAACTGTTTTCTCGCATGTTCAGAGCTTAAATGTGGATGGTAAAGAAATATTCCCAGATTCTTATTCTTATTCATCTCTCTCTTTCTGTTTTTCTCTGTGTCCCTCTCTTCATCTTCCCCTCTCTCTCTCTCTCTCCCTCCCTCCCTCTTTCTTTCTTTCTTTCTTTCATTTTTATTATTGTTATTAAATATCTTTCTTTCCTTTTTACCTATTTTCTTTCTTTTTTATTCATTTATTTATTTGATATTTTCTTATTTCTTTATTTTTCTCTTTCTTTAAATATATAGATATTTTTCTGTCTTTCTCTTGCCATGCTCTCCTTATGTATCATTGTGTGTCTGTGTAGGAGTTTTGTTCTGAGGATGGCGGGTGGCTGTCTCTTCTGAAGTTGTGTTTCAGCGAAGCACAACCAGCCTACTCCTTTGGCACCCAGACATTGTCTTTATGCCTGCCCCCTCCCCCCTCTCTCTCTCTCTCTCTCTCTCTCTCTCTCTCTCTCTCTCTCTCTCTCTCTCTTTCTCTCTCTCTCTCTCTCTTTCTCACTCTCTCTCTCTCTCTCTCTCTCTCTCTCTCTCTCTCTCTCTCTCTCTTCTCTCTCTCTCTCTCTCTCTCTCTCTCTCTCTCTCTCTCTCTCTCTCTCTCTCTCTCTCTCTCTCTCTCTCTCTCTCTTTCTCCATCACTCTCTCTCTCTCTCTCTCTCTCTCTCTTTCTCACTCTCTCTCTCTCTCTCTCTCTCTCTCTCTCTCTCTCTCTCTCTCTCTCTCTCTCTCTCTCTCTCTCTCTCTCTCTCTCTCTCTCTGACAAACATTTGCAGTGTGTGGTTGTTTGTTGTGCAATGATCTACAGTAGCATTATAAGGTGTGTTAGTGCAGATGGCGAGAGCAAACTTGGCCTGCTGCTCTGTCGCGCCGCTCTGCCTCCTGTCCCAGTTAGCTCAGCCATATTGGAGCGGTCAGCCTGTCTCGCCGCTCTGCCTCCTGTCCCAGTTAGCTCAGCCATATTGGAGCGGTCAGCCTGTCTCGCCACAATCGCCTAGCCCCAACTGCAACCCTTTCACAGCGTAATGAATACATACTAAAATACACTCTGACCACTTACACCCGGCTGCCCCTATACTGGACCTGACTGCACCAGGTTTGGGCTCCTCCCAACCGCCGGGCACTCACCTGAACGTGGGGCACGGCGTGTGGTCATGATGTGGTCACGGTTCAACACAAGCCCAGTCAGAGCGAGAGAGATGACTACTGACCGCTGTGACCCACTGAGGTGACCATGGATACAGTGAATACTTCTATCTGGGGAAAGTCAGAGGGATGGATGACAAATACTAGTAATGATGAGTGTGCGCTTGTGTTTGTGTGTGGAGGGAAGGTGTGTGTGTCTATGTAGTACGTGTGTATTCATGTGTTTTTGTCTATGTCTGTGTTTGCATCTTACTGCGTACGTATCTGTTTGCCTGTGTATGTGAGGTTGATTGCCAGAAGTTATAAATATACCTGCTTAACATCCAGAGATGAGTGTCCTGATTGTGCAAGAGGTGGTGCGATCAGAACAGACCTTTTCCATCTAGCTTCTTCCAGTATACTATATCAGTGTGATAATGTGTGGATATCTATATATTGTATGTGTATATACAGGTAACTGTCAAACACCAACATAAAGTGTCTTAATAGGGCATTGGGCACCACGAGCCAGAACAGCTGCAATGCACCTTGGCATAGATTCAACAAGTGTCTGGAACTCTATTCGAGGGATGCGACACCATTCTTCCATGAGAAATTCCACCATTTTGTGTTTTGTTTATGCTGGTGGAAAACGCTGTCTCAGGCGCAGCTTCCAGAATCTCCCATAAGTGTTCAATTGGGTTGAGATCTTGTGACTGAGACGGCCATGGCATATGGTTTACATCATTTTCATGCTCATCAAACCATTCGGTGATCACTTGTATCCTGAGGATGTAGGTATTGTCATCATATGGGGCATTGCCATGGTAGCCAAAATGTTGGCCTGCCCAGCATTTTTATACCCTAAGCATGATGGGATGTTAATTGCTTCATTCATTAACTCAGGAAACACACCTGTTTGATAGCACCTGCTTTCAATCCACTTTGTATCCCTCATTTACTCAAGTGTTTCCATAAGTTTCGGTGGCACCTTAATTGGGGAGGACAGGCTCGTGGTAGTTAGTGGAACGTTATTAAATAGATGTGTTTGATGCCATTCCATTCACTCTGTTCCGGCCATTATAATGAGCTGTCCTCCCTCAGCAGCCTCCACTGGTGTGTACAGTATGGGAATATATGTTTGTAAGAGTGTTTCTGTGTGTTTATCAGTTTATACATGAATGGATGTGTCAATGTCATATCCTGACAATGTCAATAATTACATTTTGTTCTTGTTTATGATCTTTTATTCATGGTTCCATTCATCTTTCTCAACAACACACACTGACTAGCAGTAGCACAATATGTATCTGGCTTTTTTCTTTCTATTAAATGGAACCAATTAAACAGCACCTTTTAAATGAGAGGAGGCAATCCTAATTTTCTCTTTAAGTGCTGTTTCCACGGCAATCAAAGCCCTCTGCAGGGGGTAGGAGTACGGAGGCGTTCAGTAGGAGCTGTTGCCACAGCAGGGACAGACTGACAGAGAATACACACTCAACACTACAGCCTTCTCCACCACACATACAGCTCATAGCACCAAGAACACACACATGAACGCGCGCACACACTAAACGATACATTCTTTACCAACAAGCTACAGGACTTATACAGTATCACCCATAAAACACACTCACACATATATACACATAAGCATGCTCACACACATACACACATTGCTGCTTTCTCACAAGGTCACCCTGTCTAAATCCATAATGTTCTGTTCACTATTTGATGACAATCATTGAGTCATTTACCATACAGTGTGTGGAAAACTCAGTCAGTGGCTCGTGTAATCTGTTGTAAATGGCTCACAGTAGGCAGATTTTTTCTTCTTCCTATGAATGAATTTGTCATAATGGGGGGAATGTAGATATTCTATCTTCCTCAATGTGGTGATTGAGGAAGTGTTATCTCTCCCAGTCAGAATGTAAAGGAACTGGATGGCCTAGTCTCAATATCTCCCTAAGATTCAACCCCTGTGCAGCTAGGCTGAGAGGCTTGCAGCATGCCCACCAAGACAATCTGTTTGCTAGTTATATTGGTTGAGTAACACAGTTTAAGAAGTCATTTGTGTCTGAGGAGAGATCCCTGAGCAACACAAGAGCTGACAGTTTAGATTTTTCACGACTCCTGCAAGAAAAATAGCATCATGCAGAACTGTTGACCAAATAAACCCAGTAGACAACCGGATCAGGCCGTTGTGGGTATTTATAACTCCGTTTGGCAGCACTTAAAGGCAGCTCAGAGTTCCTAATTGAATGTTGCTATTGTAGGAGCACCAGTCATTGCTCCCAGATACACATTTCAGCCCTTTCTGATGCGCCCCTCTTCGAATGCAGACATTTTCGCCTTTTTAATACGACAACAGTATAAAGGGAGGCTTTATGCCACGCAATCATTTGGAAGCATGTTAGAAATGTAATCAAATCAGATCAGCAGCTGCCTTCATTTGCGTATAATTATTTTGAATGTGTGACAAGTTTTACACGGACAAAAATAGAAGGCATTGATAGCATGAAGAATGAGTGAAATCATCAAAGTCAAATAAAAATCCCCTTTTAGTAAATGGTAAGAAATTATGGACATCAAAGACCGTGTCCTCAACCAAAGCTTGTTTGATAACATGCTTAGATTATGTTTTCTACCCACTATTTTAATTTATAGTCATCAAGAGAACACAATGAATGGACACAGTTTAGATTAGTAAATATGCACAGATTAGAATTTTGAAGCACATTTTCACAGCAATTGTCTCTTTGAATTATTCTACATAACTGTCAAAATGTAAACTGTTACACACGATGCATTCCTGACTTTGTACTGATATATCATACAGATCTAAGTAGGTGGTGCTGTATAGGACACTACATTCCATAGAACTGAAATGTAGCTCAGCTATTGTGACGGAAGCACAAAAGTTGAAGCTGAGATATAGACAATATGGTTCTTATATAACAGTGGTAGAGAGTGAAGTATTCTACAGGCTTGGAGATGGAGCGATGGGAGAGAGTAGCAGACCTATTTCAGTGCTCCATGCTTAGAGTCTGAAGCTTTTTCAGGTTATAGTCTCTCATTACTCAAGGCTTCTCTCTCTTGTCGAGCCTAGCCAAAATGGATTATGCTACACAAAGATGGGAATAATCATCCCTTTCTCCTCACACACACGCACGCACACACGCACGCACGCACGCTCACACACACACACACACGGACACCCACGGGCACACAAGGACACACACACACACACATACACACTCTGGTTGTGCCACACATATACACACAGATACACATTCTTTGAGATGAGCTTTGTGTGGTTGGCTGTGTGTAGCTGTGTGTAGCTGTGTATAGCGCTCCCTCCCTTATTACATGCCAAGGGACTCGTCAATTATCTCCCCAAACGCACCGTTACCTCAGGGGAAAAGACAGGGAGTCGTCCCTGTTTGTTAGCGAACCTGGAGTTTGCAAGTGCAACACTCAGTCGAGTGACAATACATTCACGCTCTAATTCTGGGCTAGCAGATGTAATGCCGTTTTTTCATTCTTTCCACAGTTTCTCTCTCCTGCTCTCCTTGTTCTTGTTCTCATTCCAACTTCTCAAAGTTGGAGCTCCTATAAGCGTGTGTGTGTGTGTGTGTGTGTGTGTGTGTGTGTGTGTGTGTGTGTGTGTGTGTGTGTGTGTGTGTGTGTGTGTGTGTGTGTGTGTGTGTGTGTGTGTGTGTGTGTGTGTGTGTGTGTGTGTGTTTGTGAGTGTGCGGAGTAAAGGGTGTATGCTTTGAGTTTTCTGTTTTGTTCTCTCTTACCCAGGCAAGGTGGTACTCCCCAAAGAGACTGTTTTCTCCAGATAGATTTAAGAAATCGAAAAAAAACTGACAATAACAAAAAGGACAAAACAACATCCTCCTACTCATGTAATGAATTGTACTGTACATTGATTAGCATTTCCTTCTGTTGAGCATGAGGCACTGTGGGTAACCGCACCCTCTCCCAGTCTCTATTCATCAGTTCAATAATTACATTACAATCAAAATGTTAGAAAGGAGTTGAAAGAACTCACAAGCAGTGAACAACTTGGATTTCAAAACCGATTTTAGAACGTGACTAAAATGGTCCAGATGTCTTTACATATTTGACAGTGATGACCAGTAGTTGGGTTAACAAGTTCATTTACATTTTTATATAGAATCAGTCCACTACACTTCTCTTTATA